>NW_011888845.1:4446035-4461400 GCF_000151845.1 Pteropus vampyrus | reverse complement strand
CTCAAATAAATGACCTAATTTATATCTCAAGAAACTAGAAAATAAAATAAAATTATCTAAGACCAATGTTAGTAGAAGAAAAGAAATAATAAATTAGAACAGAAATAAATTAAATGGAGAATAGAAAAATAATAGAAATGATTAACAAAACTAAGATTTTATTATTTGGAAAGATTAACGATATTGACAAAATTTTAGCTAGACCAACTAAAAAAAAAGAGGACCCAAATAAATTATAAATGAAAAATAAGACCTTTTAACTTATATTGAACAAATAAAAAATTAGACTACTGTAAATAATTATGCACAAACAAATTGACAACCTAGAAGAAATGAATAAATTTCTAGAAACATACAATCGACCAACAATTAACCATGAAAAAATAAAAAAAACTCTGGACAAAAAGTTAAAGAGTAAGGGGATTTAGTCAGGAGTCAAAAACCTCCCAATGAAAAAATCCCCTGGACCAGATGGTTTTACTAATGGATTCTACTTAATATTCAAAGAAGAACTAATACCTATTTTTTTCAAACTTTTCCAAAAAATAAAAGAGAAGAAAACACTTCCAAATTGATTTTATTAAGCTAGCATTACCCTGATTCCAAAATCATCAGAGTAGGAACCTACGAGAGAATAAAATTATACATCAATATCCTTGATAAATATAAATGCAAAAATTCTCAACAAAAAAAATTAGCAACCCATTCAACAGTGCACTAAAAGATTGTATATTATGATCAAGTGAGATTCAACCTTGGCATATAAGGATTGTTCAATGTACGTAAATCGATAAAGGTGGTGCATCACGTTAATAAAATAAAATATAAAGATTATATGATCATCTCAATAGATTCATAAAAAAACATTTGACAAATTCAATTCATTTTCAATGGTGAAAAGGTTAACAGCTTTCGTTTAAGTTCAGGGACAAAAGAAGGGTGCACACTCTCCCCACTCTCAACGTATTACCAGAAGTTCTAACCAAAGCAATTAAGCAAGAAAAAGAAATAAGAGATTTCTCATTTGGAAAGGAAGAAATAAAATTCTCTGTTTGCAGATGACATGATCTTATATATAGAAAATCCTAAAGACTTTACCAAAAACTATTAGAAATAATCATTGAATTCAGTAAAGTTGCAGCATACAAAATCAACATACGAAAAATATCAATTGTGTTTCTATATACTAACAATGAATTGCTTTAAGAAATAAAGAAAATCTCCTTTACAATAGCATCAAAAACAATAAAATACTTAGGAATTCATTTAATGAAGCAGATGGAAGATCTGTATACTGACAACTATAAAATATTAATAAAATAAATTGAAGAAAAAATAATTAGAAAGATATCTGGTGTTCTTGGATTGGACTAATTAATATTATTAAAATGTCCCTACTACCCAAAGCCATCTATAGACTCAATGCAATCTTAATTAATATTTCGAGGGTCTTTTTTTCATAAATAGAAAAATTTTTCCTAAAATGTATGTGAAACAACAAAAGACACAAAATAGCCAATGTAACCCTGAGAAAGAAGAGGCATAACAGTTCCTGATTTCAAACTACTACAAAGCTATAGTACGCAAAACACAATGATGCTAGTATAAAAACAGATGGATAGACCAATGAAACAGAATCGAGAACCCCTAATAAATCTATATACATAATTTTCAAAGGAGCCAAAAACATATACTGGAGAAAAGAAAGCCTCTTTAATAAATGGCAATGGGAAAATTGGAAAGTTATACACAAAAGAATGAAACTAGACTGCTACTGTCACTATACATAAAAATTAACTCACAATGGGTCAAAACCCTAAATATAATTTTTTTCTAAATATAATTTATGCAGTTTTTCATGGTATAGTTAGACATATTTGATAAATTTGCCAGCTCAGGAAGAGCAAATCCTTAACAGACTAAGAGTGATTTAATACCCTTTTTTATTTGCGTAAGTAGTTGAAAAATTAGTTCAATATTTAATAATTCATCTCTTCTAATACAAATCAAGTTTTTGTAACATTTCATTAGAATACTTGAAACCTATCTGTAGTTAAATTAAATATTACATTAAATATCTTTTTTATCTGTAAAAATATATATTGGACTAAATCTTTCCCTGAAAAACTTACAATTTTTTCAGTATCTTTTATATAATCATTCTTTATCTCACTGATTTCAGTTTTTACATCCAAAACATTAAATCTTAAATTTGTTTCCCCATATAAATTAGTGAAAATTTGTTCTTAAATATCTTTTATGTCAATTTCTTAAATAATTTCTTACATGTCACATAAATTCTGATTTTATTTCTATGAGTATCTGTAACTGTTGGTTATTTCTTCTAATAAATTATTATTGGAGTAGCATGATTTTCCTTAGACTAAATAGTTTTATTTACTTTGTTAAAGGTCATGGTAGACATATTAGATCTTTTAAAAACAACATTTCTAGATTATTTATAGTTCAATTTTTTAAAAAAGCTTAGAGTACTGATTAGAAAATTTTCTCATATGAGAAATATTTTAAAAAATTAATCTACAAATTCTATCAGTGACCAAGCAGAAAATAATTATAGATATGCTAAATTAATAATACTGAAGTATAAAATGAATAAAACTTTAAAATATTATAATTTAGCATGAGTTGAAATAGCCTACTTCATTGCTGGATATGAGTTTAAGACTTTAACTCATGGCTTGCATAAAAGCAATTTGGACATATTAAAAATACAAAAATTCACTCTGATATCCTTCTCTGGAGTAATTCTAAGTAATTTTATGTTTCCTACAGGTCTTTCTTATATCTACCTTTTATATCATCAGTTTTAATGAGGAAATTAAGGGACAATATGCTTCTCTTGGTCAATTAGGGTCATTATCAGTTCACCTTGGATGACACCATTGAGCACTTAACATCATTACTAAAAACACAGAATACATGTATTAAAAATACAACTTGGCCATTTAGAAGTTTGTATAGTAAGAAGAAAAACTCCTAATTTTTTAAAACCAAAATTTAATGTATGTTTCTTGATTTCTGTATTCACTGTTTAAAAAAGGAATAATTATAATTTTCTTTGCAAGAAAATTTAACCGTGTGATAATTCATATCATGCTGTTTAGGTACAATTATGTAATTAAACTTTGTACCTCATTGTAAAAAGTTCTAATCATCAATCATCAGCATATTGTCAGAAGGAATTTTTTGTAAGTTGAGACAGATTCCCTGCAAAAAGACCTGCTAACTCTGATAACAGAAGGAAGAATAATTAGAGATTGACCCAGATTTGCTAATAGTAATCCTATTTGAAATATAATGGCAACAACCAATGACAACCATAAAAATAATCTGTCACTTCTGTTCTTTCAGGACCTACAATATTCCTACAGTGGCCATCCATCTACCTGTAATTCTAAATTCTTAAACTGTTCTGCTCAATCAAAATTTAGGTAGGAAAAGGTTATGAAGAGCTAGGGGAAGGAGATAGAAAATATATTTAACATATTAAATATGCTTAAATATCGTGAAACCTCTCTCTTGTACATGCTCTCTCTCTCTCATTAGTTTGAGGAAACAATCCCTCCTTATAACAGGTTAACACTATTAGCAAATCTGATCTTTGACTATTCTTAAATATGAAATAGGATAATGTTCCGTCCTGTTTGACAGTGTGTGCCTGGGTACAGAATTTACACAAAGTAGGTTTTTAATAAATATTCTTTCAATGAGGACAACTAGTGATATGGTGCCTATCACTAAGCAAATAAACCTAAGAGATTAATAAAGAAAGATAAAGACATTTTCCATAAGGTGATCTAAGGATTTTACCAAATCTTATTGAGGAAAAATGAAAATTAGTTATCCCATGAGTTTCTAAAATACCTGTGATTATATCTACGATCAAGATGATGGCTCTACAGTATGGTAAATTATGTGTGGTTCTCATCTTGTAGCATGCATTGCCTCATTTTTAATTAATACTTTTACTGATCTCTTAGAGTGCCAGGTGAAAGCATTACTTCACAAAACACCAGAATCACATATATCACAATTTACAGAATTAAATGTCCATTTTGGGAAGTACAGCAGTTAAACAGTGCTCGACTAGAGCTAGACCTAGTTCAATGCCTGTTATACCAACCAAGAAACTAATAAGACCCTATTTCATTTTCCAATGTATCATGTCTAGATAATAAATTAGTAAGTCACCTACAAATGCAGGATATGGCATTAGCAGGGGCTATTTCTGCCTGAGTGAGTAATGGGAGAGCAAAATGTTAAAAAGCAAGATCTTGCTTTATAAATATGCCTGCTGTTTCCTTTAGTAGATGACAAACAGACCCACCAAACACACCCACCATTTCAAAGTAAATGAAGAATTTTAACCAATGAATGATGAATCCATTCCTTCTGAGATACAGAACCAACCAATCATTTGCTGCTTTTCTTTTTTCTGACTTGCATTGATTTACCTGTGTCAATTAGAACAGAATGCCGTCTGTACTTTAGTTTGGCTTTAAAACTCAAACTAGAAATGGCCACTAAGGATAAGTCTAAAGTAACTTCTTTTTATGTTTCATGAATATTTTTAAAGAAGAGTGAACATCATTCTTATAATCAAATTTATGTTTTCAGTTAGAGAGTTTCTCTAATCATTTAAGCATGAATTTTCTTATGTTTAAAATACATTTTCTGGAAATCTGTTGTAGTTTTTGTATTTCTCTTCTGTTGCTCAGATAATAAATTAACCTTAGTAGTTTAAAACATTTTTTATATATATTTCTCAAGTTCAGAAGTCTGAAATCATTTCTACTGGGATAGAGCCAAGATTTTAGGAGGGCTGGTTGCTCCTGCAGGCTGTCAGTGGAGAATCTGTTCTCATACCTTTAAGAGCTTCTATATGTATCCCTTGGCTTATTGACTCTTCCTACATCTACAAAGAGTATCGCTCTAGTCTCTGCATCTGCCATCATGTCATTTTCTCTGCCTCTGACTCCTTCAGTAGCTCTCTTATAAGGATCTCTGTTATCACTTCAGGCCTAGCTGGATAATGGAGAATAATCTCATATAGAGATTCTTGTCTTAATTACATCTTCAAAGTCTGTTTTTCCACTAAAATAACATCACTGGGTTGGTAGGTTCTGGGGATTAAGATATGGGTATATCTGGGGTGCCATTATTCAGTCAAGCATACTCTGAATTCCTAGAAACTGTTCATGAAAGTATGTCTTCAGTCTATTTAGCATACACTTTTGATACCCCTTTTTTGGTATTCGGCCTTAGTATACTATAAATATTATGGCTGTAACTCCTGTTAATGAGGAACTTGGGAGGAGTGTTGCCATCTTAAAGATCCAAACATAATATAAATGAGATTCACATAAATAACCATGCTTTTTAAAATATTTTCACCAGTGATTTCTCCTTAATTGTAAGAGGAAAATTTTTAACTCGTAAAAACTTAAGGCATGCTTTTTTATTATTCATTTTTAATTTCATTATTAGTGAAGATATATTAACACCTTTAGTTTCTCTAAGGCATTTACAGTGTTTATATTTATTTCCTTTAAATATAAACATTTCAACCTTATTCACAGGGTTTACACTAATTTAGATGAATTAATTAAGCTCTCCCTTCTTATACTTAAGCTGTTTTAATTTTTTATCATTTGACATAAAAATTCTGCTGAAAATAAGAAAAGAAATAAAACATGTTGCAAACATTGTTCTTGCTCTTATACATGGATAATGGTATCAAATCAAATCAAATGTTGAAAGTATGAGAGTTTTTAAATATATTTATCATTTAAAGTGCCTTTTAAACTTTTCTATTATATAACCGGTACTAATTATTACAATCAATCAATAGAAAACATGTGAAATTACAAAGGACTACTTATTTTAAACTAGTTAAGATACATACCTTGTATGTAGAAGTGACACTGACGTGAGCACTAAGTCTTGAATATTTCTATTTTTGTCCTAGAACTACTACTAACATGTCTATTATTTTCTGTATACAAAGTCCTTAACATTAATAGAAGCTGTGTGTAGCTTTAATTTCTATTAATCCTCAAAATTATTAACATCTCTTGCTTTATTATTGCTTGCTTCCTGGAAAGGCGAAGTCCGGAGGACTCAGATAATACTATGTGAGGTTACCATAGAAGAAGTTTCTACTATTTTTGTGACTAACAATTATAAGACAATAAAACCATTTGAAAATTGCTTAAATATGAAACCTAGGGAAAATTTTGTATTGCGTTGTCTAAAAACGTTCTTTTAAGTCAAATATGTTGTTTTTGCTTTCTAGTTTATAATATTACAATGATTCAAATGATTAAAATATATCATAGAACTAAAATATAAAAAGTAACACAATGCACATGAAAAAGCCTTAAAAGTTATTGTGAGGATGCTATTCTATTTCAAACACTGTTTTAGGCAAGAGTCAACTTCTCTACCAAGAACCTGAACAAGAGCAGGATAAATAATTCAATTAATAGAGTCAAAAAACTATTAAGAAATATGTCTATGGAATAGAGAGAAGAGCAGAGGAATAAGTGCCTCTGAGTACAAGACATGGATGAGTAGACTGAAGTGGATCCTGATCACATGGCATTGCTGAAGCTACCCCAAACAGTTTGACTCTTTAACTACTATATGTTTAATAAATCTGGAATCATGCTCTTGACGCCTCCTCTCCTTAAAAACAAGTAGAAAGAACTCTCTCTTAATGTCACACTGGTTTATGCTACTTAATACAACGCTTCCAAACCTTTTGTCTAAATGTCCAATAATATAAATAAGTAGAAAAAAATCAAACAAATTTAATCTAAGTATTTCAGAGGGAAGGATTGAAAAGCACAGTTTGTGACTAAGCAGCACATATTCCTCCTTCTGAACTGGAAGTACGTAGTCTATTCCCAACAAAGAAAGGAAGATAATAGAAAAGCAATTTGAGTTAACCAACGGATCACCTATCTGATATGCACCTATCAGATACAGGATCCGTATAAACCAGAGAAAGGCTTCTCAATCTGGGATCTAGCTTATGTTATGGTCTGCTAATTTGAGACAGAAGTTTCTCTTTTTCAGGTTTGAGATATTTAAACTTTCATAAAGTCTATTTTCTTTCTTTCTGTGCACAAGTTTAACTATTTTCCAACTTCCACAGCTTATACTTACTCTAAAGCTGGTTTTCTCAGCCATAGCAGTATAGATATTTTGGGCCTGATATTTCTCTGGTATGTAGGCTATCATGTGCATTGTAGGATACTTAGCAGCAAACCTGGTCTCTACTCACCACATGTCAGTAGCAGCCCCAACCTTGATTTGTGACAACCAAAAATGTCCATAGACATTGCCAATTATCCTCTAGGGGGCATGATCACACTTGATTGCTCAAGGAATCTTCTTGTACCTGATCTTAATTATTCTTTTCCAAAGATGAGTATGTCTGTCAGCACAAACTATGGCAATACCAACTCAGTCCCTAAATCTGAAGAATATGTCTTTCAGGACTGATAAAAATGGAAAATACTGGTGTATTTATCTGATTGAGAGTACAACTGGAAGGTATCTTTGGCAGCTTAGAATGTAGTTCTTGAGCTAATAAGAAACGGTCTCAGTTTTTCTGTTTAATTTAGTCAGTAGATCATAGTGTGAATTTTAGATTTTTTTCATTTTGTGTATCTGTGTAATCTAATATTTTGTGTTCATAACATACTAAGCTTATCTAATCTCTATTTGATTTGTTGATTTTTACAATTTTTACATTAAAAAAAATTACTGAGAGGTATTTTTTGTATCATGTGAGTCTTTGCATCTTTCTCTAGATTCCAGGTCAAGCTAACACTGACTACCTCATTAACTAAGAGACAGGTCTCCAATTGGTCAGTTTCTAGAGACTGTGCTTGTCCTACCTAGAAATATCCTTCCAAATAGGTTCCCATCAACTACACTTGGAATAAGTTGCTGGCTAGAACCTTCCAGTCTTCTCTGGAAGAAAGTTAATCCTGTATAAAGAAACAAAGATATCTACCTTCTACTTTTGGATAGCTTAAAATTTAGCCTGAGTTCCCCTAGGAACTTCAAAGATGCCGCTGTTGCTGTTTTAATATGAGCTAGAAGGAATACAATCACATTAAGCCTCTGGTTAAGTGCTTACCTCATCCAGCCCCTGTAAGGTCTAAATCTGTGTCTTCAAATTCGTGTCTGTGTGTGTGTGTGTGTGTGTGTGTGTGTGTGTGTGTGTGTGAGAGAGAGAGAGAGAGAGAGAGAGAGAGAGAGAGAGAGATTGATTCTGCTTAGATTTTCTGTTGTTTCAACTAAAATTCTCAAACTCTAAATCCTACCCAAATTGCAAATTTTACTCATATGGAATTCTAATTTGAGCTTTACTTCTTTCAGCGTGTTTGCATAAGTCACGCTTGTGGAAAATAATTATAAAAAAAATTTTAACTAGAGGATGGAAATAGAAAAGAGAAATAAAACAGATGGTAAAGTTAAACTAGATGAGTTTTAAAGTTTGTTTTTTTGTTGTTGTTGGTTCCCCAATGAAGACTTAAAAAGATGAGATAAAACATAAATTGCATCCTGATATCTGCATCTGTGAACTAGTTGTAAAAGAAGAGAACTAAAAGAGCTGTGTATAAAGCACTCATGGCATTTTCTTTAATGGTATAAAAAACAGCAATCAACAATTCTAAATTATAATATCAGGAAGTTATAAAATATTTGGATAGACACAAATCAGAAATTGTAGCTCTAACAATGTATATTATCTACTAAAAATTAAATTAAATTTATTAGTAAATCCTTAAAACTTTAAGGAAAAGAAATCCTAAATCATTGCTATGAGGCAATATAAATGGTTTTTATATGCATAGTGACTGCATTTTTACTTTAAAATGTGCATAATATCAATTATATTCTTTATTTTAGTGGCTATCATTTATTCATTTTTATAAACACAAAAATGACAATAAGAACCTTTTATCTTTTACTTTTTTTTGCCATGAGCTCTTAATTTCATCAATGATTTAATCTTGTGTGGTAGTTATTAGAAATCTGACTTTCATTTGGGAAGTGACCATTGTTTTAACATGGGGGCCATTTATATCATTAATGTTGAGAATGCAATTGCCGTTGTAAAAGTGCTTGATTGGAAATTGCTCATCACAATTTCAATGAGAAAGTTCAGCATCTTTCTGCCACTTTAATGATAGAGAAAATGAATTGAAAATAGAGAAATTTAACTCATAATGAAGAGCATGGTTTAGAATTAATAAGGTTCTAACCTTCAAGATTTTTTTTCTTTTAACCCTTAATATTGTCCAGCCTGTTGCTTTTAATATAAATTTCTTAATCTTAAAGTCATTATGGAATATGCTTTATTCTTCATATTACTTCAATGAAATGTATATTCAACAGAAATCTTATTTTTTTCTGATTATAATTTTAGTTTAATCTCATTAACAGAAGTAAACAACTGTCAAATTATTAGATTATTTCATTTTAGTCTTATACACAACTGCATAATACAAATACTATTCAGGTCCCAATGACTATCAAAACTCTGATTAACCTGGGGGTTAAGTTAGATCTGGATTTTAACTCAAAGCCTCTCTGTGATTCCCAAAGCCATTTTTTCCCAATTATTCTCTCTGGCATCCTGCTTCTCAGTCTCTGTGTATATTAATTTGTCCCTGTACTGCATAGGTTAAAGGCTTCATACACTTTACTCTTTCCATAAAGTCATTTAGAATATATAAAGGGAATTTACATTTATTAAAAAAGTTATAAAGTCCTGAATCATTATGGAGATGAATGTCAGTCCATGCTACATATATTTTGAAGCTCTGTTATTAAATGTATTATTTCAATTGATAAGCTGACCCACTTACATTTATGAAATAAAGCTCTTCATCTTTGATACTTTTGTATATTGAAATCTACCTTATTAATAAAGCTACACCACTATTTATTTTACTTGTTATGTGATATAACCTTCCCATTATTGCACTTTCATATATATGTCTACATTTTTTTACATAAAATGAGTCTCCTTTAAATGCATTTGATTGAGTCTTGCTTTATGTGCTGTTGACAATCTCTGCCTTTTAATTGAAATGTGAAGACAATTTATATTTGCTGTGATCCCAGATATAGCTAGATTTAAGTGTATATTATTACTCTTTGCTTGTTTTATGCTGTCTTCTCGTTCTCTCTGAATATTAAATATATTTGTTTTCTCTAAATAGGAGAAGAAATAATTTATATTTATCCCTAAAATAGCTCATCAAATAGTCTCTTAGAAGTTAGCTGACATATTCAAAAGTTGATAATGCAAACTTTAAAGTAGAAAAGTAAATATTAGCTATAGAATTCCAAAAATATTTTAACCTACAAAAATGCATTTTACATTTGCATCATAAAAATAAGTTGAATATGATATTTTATTTTCTTTACTATATTGCATTTAACTTAAGTATCATGAAGAATAATGTTAATTCCTATTGTTCATAACTATTATGTAATCTAAACAATATATTTGTAAATATGCATTAATTTAAATGCAAACTATTTCATAACTCAATACAGCCAAAACTAGGATTATTAATTGATAGGAAAAATTACATGTTTAAAAAATTATTATAATGTTAAAACATTTAATAATGCATATTTTTTTATTATCACCTAAATTTTAAATCAATGATAAGACTAATAGTATTCCTTTTTTGCTAATACTTTATCTAATGGAAGCCAGTAAACTTAAACTAAGATTACACACACACAAAAAACAGAGTCTGCAAGGTGATGAAAAGTCCAATCAAATTTCTTTAAAAAATTTAAATTGAATTTAGAGTCAATACCATACATATAAGTGTTGGGTACTAGAATAGGTGATATCTCCAGGAAATTGCTGGTGGAAGAAGAAAAAATTTTAAATAAAATCAGAGATAAATACTCAGAGACCATCCTGAAAAAAAACTGGAACCAAAAAACAAAATATAAGCAAGATAACATAAAAAAAAACTCAAACCAAAGTAAGAGAGACATTTAATTAATCAATTTCCTATTAAGAAAAGGATAAATTTTAAAAGAAAAATAAATGGTGGTTATATATATATATATATATATATATCATTTGAATGTATGCATTCAGGAGTCACATAGAGTAGGTTTAAATCTAGCTTCATTTATCCCCATTAATATATATGAATTTAGGAAAATATTTTAAAAGCTCAGTAGACTTTGTTTTTATAAAATAAAATGGAATTTATGTGGTGACCAAATAAGGTAATGATCATAAATGATATGCTATAATGTCAAATTTTTTATAGCTGCTAAATAATTGCTATCCTTTTGTCTTATGTATTCTTATATAGAAATCAATATTACATTCTTGTATACTATACAAGTAACATTTTATTTTAACATATGTTTGCAAAAGTACACACATAAATTTGACCAAGGTCTATTTTATAAGTTGGCTTTCTATTATTTTAAAAATATTTTGTTAAAATATTTTATACTACAAAAAAATAGAAAAAATAATAAAGTGAACATGATCCTGGCATCCTTATTTTCCAAAAACCCATTAAAAAAATAATAAAGCATTACAGGTTTATTGGATGTCTGGTTTGTACTCCCCCTAATGTCATATCCCTTCTTATCTCCCTATAGGCAGTCCTAGTAAATTCAGTACATATAAATAATTCTTACACATGTGTGTATACTTTGCTATAGATTTATGCAATCATAAAAATGTTTTGAAAATTTTAACTCTTCATTATCATACTCTACATTTATCATTTTCAATAACATTTTAAAATTCAGCATCATGTTTGTTAATTATAAGTATTAATACATAGAACTTTGTTTACTATACCATACTTTATCCATTCTCCTACACATATGCTTTAATTTGTTTCAGATTTTGAGTGAAAATTGTCGTCTATGTCACATTCAGTTACAAATCTGATAAGTTCTCCAATAGACAGACCTGAAAATACAATTGCTGAGTTGTAGGATATGCCTTACTGTGTGTAATATACACACTCTGTATTTTTAAAGTCATTTAAAAAACTATCTACCCAAAAAAGCAAACTTTTAAAAAATTTTGACTAACAATTTCCAGACTAATTTTATTTCCCATTTTAGTTTAAGAGCTTAAGGCATTAGTTACTGTGGTTTTATGTAGTACTTGATTAGCTATAATAAAATAAAAACACTGCCTAGAACACTTATTTTATAATAAAAACATTGCCTAGAACACTTATTAATGCTCTGCCAACATAATTCTTAATAAGTTAAAAATCTCTATTACTAAACTTTATATAACATGTTTAACTATACATATAAGGATATATTTATCTGGCTTAGATTAACAAAAGTATTTGAAATACAGACTGCCTGAAGCTGTTATGTTATGAAGTGCTAAATTACTTTGCCATGTATTAAATTACTTACTCTGAATCTTCCAATTATATTGAAACGCCATCCTTCATTCAGACAGTTGATGCTGAGCAGTCTACAGTGGTCAATTACTTTCTCACTGTTTTTTCCAGTAAATCTTGGCATACAACTGTAAATACATCAGTGTAAATAAGAAAAGTTGCAAATTAAATATTTTCATAAAAGTCTATTAACATTCTGCCAAAAATAATAATGCTGTGTTTAAATTACATACAAAATATATTATTATATTATATTTTCAATCATTAGTTTTGTCCATGGGTACTTGTGTTCTCAACAAAGGAGAAAAGATTTATCTATTTAGAGGGAATTAGAGTAAACTACATTTTCATTGAATGGTCTTAATATTATCTTTTGAGAATTTAAGGGCAAATCAACTTTGGTCTAAATGAATAGCTATCAATAAAATTCAGGTTTTGGAAAACTATTGGAATAAATGAGACCATTATTGAAATGTGAAAAGGAAAAAAGATGATGAAAGAGATTTTTACTCTTTAGTAATATTATTAGATACTGATGATGTGATATCAGGAGTTGATGACACAAATGAATTTTAGAGTAAAGAGTTACAGTGGACAAAATAGTATGACCATATTTTGGTTACTATAGAGCTTTATTTATTGTGTGACTCCTGAATGCATACATTCAAATGATATATATATAATGGTGGTTATATATAAACCACCATTCTTACATTTTTATAAAGCAATCTTATAGTGTAAATATATTAACAGTTGCCAAAAATAATAATGCTTTGTTTAAATTACATACAACATATATTTTACATTATGCTTTCAATCATTAATTTTGAATAAGCTTTTCTGATTGAAATGTAAATGCCTGACATTAAGCTTTTGATTGCTGAGGCATTCATTTCAAGGACATTCATCTCAAATAAATGTATTGGCAGTTATATGATTCCTACTAGCTACACAACTAGATAAGAAGATAGGCCTCCTCTACCCATGAAGTTTTTATATTAGAAATCCCTGGGTAACTTAGAAACAGACCTCTTGAGTGACCCTGCTTTATCCTTCCTCTCCTTAAATCCTCCTCTTCTGTTTTATATTCACTTAATAAAGAGTGAACCTTCAAAACCCTAGGCACTCCACCCTCAACCCTAATACAGGCAGAACCCCATGACTGTGCCTGAGACAGAGAGCAAACAAATTTGGTTTCACTGTACTACATACAGTTCATTAGCTGCAATCGATAAGGTGCTAAAGAACACATACTGGTGTTCTGGCTTCCATTGCCCTCACTCTCATTAATTTATAAGAAATATTTCTGTACTTTATGTCACATTTAGTAAACCAAACGGGGTACTAAATTAAATGACAGTGTGTCTCTCTAAAATAAACACTAGAGAATTAAGACCAAAGATCATATTTCTTAAAACTAAGTTGTTATAAGCTGATTTAATAATGAAATGAACTGTATTTCATTATTGTACCATATATTCACTAATTTAAATTTCTTCTACAAACATAGGATACTTTCATAAAAGAAGAAATCAAAGGTCATATGGACAGAGTTAAACTGAAATAGCATCAGTAAAACACTTTTGTAATTTATCTTTCGTGCTTTTCGAGGCACAGCTTTGCACTTTCATCTTGTTGAATTGAATCATTCCTTCATTTATATCAGTAATAACCATCCATTTTTTTTAGCAACTACTATATGCCAGCTACTAAGCTAATTACTTTTACACAATTTTATTATTTTGTCATTCAATTCTTATAAACTCTGTGCGAAATGTATTTATTACCATTATGTTATAAATGAAGAAATATACTCTGAGAGTTAAGTTAGTTGCTTTGGTCATATCAGTAGTTTTTGAACTGTTATTAAAATTAAAAATAGTCTAATTTTAAATGTATTTTACTCTACTACTGCATTAATGAAACTTGTTAAGATATGTTTACCTAAATTCTCTCATTCTGAGGACCTAACCAGAGTTCTAGTAATCTTTCTGATACCACTTTGTTATGAAAGGTTATCATTTCTATCCTTTCCTACTTGGGGTAGGGGACGGCAGAAAGAAAGAAGCACTAGAATATACTAAAACTTTAATGAGTTGTGGTCACCATTTTCAATTTTCCTTTTGAGTGAGAATGAATTAAATTGGCCAAGAATAGCTAAAGACATGTGTGAAACTTAGATTTATATTACTCTGAAGTTTATTTCCAAAGAGGAGGGACAGGTTTATGAATTAAATAACTAATATGTAGTCATTAGTGAGATCAGATCAACGAGTTGTTGGATGAGATTAGGCAGCAGTAACTCTGAGAAAAATGTTTCCAAAAAGGAAGCAGGACCTATTGACGATAAAAAAATTGGGCAAAAATGTTAACACTCTCACTACACATTAAACAAAAGGCCTCCAAAACACCATCGGTGACACCTGAACCAAGGAAGTTTAACCCCAAGGATGAGGAAATCCGTAATTAGAAAATCTTCCTATTGAGTTATAGGCTATCAACCGTCCATGCCTTTACCATGAGATAGATATTCTTGAATGTTAAGATATCAAGAGAGAATATAGACATATAAAAATAAAAATGCAAAAGGGAATATAAGGAAAAAATAAAGGCTGATAATGCTAAGTATTTCTCTGTGTAAATATGCAAAAAAGTTTATGTCAAAATACAAATTGCCAAAATTAAACAAAAATAAGGATAGTTGAATAAAGCAAAGTATTTGTTGGAAACTAACTCTAAAACATGCTTAGCTTCTTTATTTATATGGATAAATAAATCAAAATTCCATGAGATGATTCTCATGCTATATAAGCATTGATACTAAGAAAAATTTATACAAGCTACCTACTCATTATAAAAATTATGAGAACTCTGATGCAAAAGCCTCAAAAATTACAA
>NW_011888845.1:4434153-4444660 GCF_000151845.1 Pteropus vampyrus | reverse complement strand
TTCCTTCCTTCCTTCCTTCCTTCCTTCCTTCCTTCCTTCCTTCCTTCCTTCCTTCCCTCTTTCCTTCCTTCCCTCTTTCCCTCCCTCCTTTTCTCCCTCCCTCCCTTTCTCTCTCCCTCTTTCCTTCTCGCCTCCCCACCTTCCCTCACACATTTTCCAGTTCAATATGTGTTCTATTATATGCATGAATGCACAGTCATGTCTACAGTTAAATGCCTTTAATGAAAGTCTATTATGCATATACATATTCAATTCCAGTTTTGCTTAACTTCATATGAAATAACTGCATGCCTCTGCTCCACCATAAACAACATGTGCATCATCTGAATTTCATTTGGATTTGATTCTGAAGTGTGCTGAAAGGAATCGAAAATTGGAATTTGTAGTAGTATGCCTAGATTTTTTGTAAATAGTCTGGCAGAAGAATGGAGATTGGATTTTTACAAGACTATAGTATGGAGACTAATCAAGAGATTATAATAGCAACATGGGAGAAATGAAATGTATTTCATAGCAATATAGAGAAAAAATAATAAAAGATATTCAGGCGGGAAAATAAACAAGACTTGATGGAAATATTGTTGACATTTATTAACAGAAAGAAAACTACAAAGTGTCAAGTAGCATTTGGTACTTTTCCTCATATTCATAATATGTTTTCATATTTAGTAATTTTGTCCATTGTTTCTTTTCCTCTGGATTAAGGTGCTATTTACTGTACTTCTTTTCATAATTCAGAAAGGCTATCAAATATTTACATTACAATAATAGTAACATTCTCATTCCCTAATATATAATCAATCACATTCCTTACTATTTTTTTTTTTGCAAATAAAATATTAATTATTTCATCCATGTGGATACATAATCTTTCTTTCTGGACACCCATATTTCTTCCTCATGATGTCTACTTTTTCTCTCCTCCCCACTTGCAGGTCTTGGGGGTCTTGCTGAAATAATTTTTTTCTCTTAGTTCTAGATCTTAAATACAATTTCCTCCACTGAATGTCTCATCTTTCTCAGGAGCCCTACTTTAGCAGCTATTTTATATGTATACCCAGACATTACATCATTAGCAATTTAGATTTATCTTTGTGAGTACATGCTCATGTACATGCATGCACGTGTGCACACACACATTTTTTACACCTTCCTCTTTTCTTCATATTCCCACTTTGAGATTCCTAGTCATCTATTTCATATTTAGTAAGAATTTTTATTTCCTTTATATAGATTAACTGGATGATAGGTTTTCTAAATCTTTGCATACACAATATATACCAAATTGTTTAATTGAAAAGTATATCTTCTACCTGCAGTCTTGGTATATACTTATATGTAGGTGCTCTCTTCTTGAATCTTTTTATTGATTTTGACTATAGTTATCAAATTTAAGTTTTCCTCTCTCTCTTTTCTAGAGACTCTAATACCTGAAAGTTGTATTTATTTTGTTTTAACTCATTTTCCTTGCTTCATTTTCTGGTCTGTCTTGCACAGGATATTTTCCTTTGCTAACTCATCAGGTCTCAGGTCTTCTTGCCACACTGTCCTAAGTGGGGCATCCCTCAGTGAATAGAAGGCCAGTTGGGTCAAGAAGGTTAAAGCAGCCGGGCTACAGTCCTCTGCTGAGTGCCACAGACCTGAACTTTTTCCTCCATATCACTGAGG
Organism: Pteropus vampyrus; assembly: GCF_000151845.1. NCBI lineage: Eukaryota > Metazoa > Chordata > Mammalia > Chiroptera > Pteropodidae > Pteropus > Pteropus vampyrus. Next base: position 4,442,992 of record NW_011888845.1, on the reverse strand, counting down.
ATACTCCCACCCTCTGCAGCTGAGAAGCTTCAGTCCTTAAATTTAGAACTTGTTTGATTCTTTCTGGCAAAGGGAACAAAAATACAAAAAAAATCTGATTTTGACCTACCCTCATATAGTCAAAGCTCTTGTACTGATTAGTATTCACTTTTTTCTAGTTATTTTCCTGGTGTTCCTTATGCTAATTTACAAATGTTTGCGTAGGTCACAAAACAAGAAAAATTTGCATAAATTGCTTCTGTCGAGATAGTCAGAGAGGCTAAAACCTAATTCATTTTAGCTGCTCAAGTGTCCAGCAGCCATTTTTCTGTCAAAGAAAGCAGTAATTTTAAATATGAGAACAGGAGAAAAATGCCTTTTAGATCACTCTGTTCCTTCGACATTCAAAGCATCATTATACTTTTGTATAAAACTATTATTCTATAATAAACATAAAAGTAGTAGAAATATTTTTATCAGTCTGGAGGGTAAGAGAGACCTAATAATGGTGATAAAAATGCTTAAGTTGTCATTTTTAACGGTAAGAGGGTGTTTATATAGAGAAAAGCAGATAGGATCTGAAAAGATAAATGTAAGAAACGAAAATAAAGGTAATGAAAATAAAATAAGTGGAAATTCTAGGACAAAATAAAACACACTATTATTTTATCTTTATTTTTCCTAAATTATTTTCTATAATTGCCTTAGATGTGTCTCAATTATGGAGCTGAATTTTGCCAATTAGGCCAATATTTATTGAACAGTTTGCTTATTCCATTTTTTAAAAGAGTATCACAAACTTTGTTCAATGACTTATGGAATACATGTTACTGATTATAGTATATTTTAAATATAATTTTAAAAATATTTTTCAAAATATCAAGGAAATAAAAATCTAATAAAATTAAAAAATAAATGTGCCACGTTATAACATAAATGATTGACAGAAAATTGTTAAAGTAATGTATTAAAATGATGAAATAAACACACCTTAAAACAAAAAAGTGGGAATTAAAAATTAAATATATTTGACTTTTTAAAAGATCACAGTACGTTAATAGTGTCACTTTCGACAGAGTATATTCTTGCTCTAAGTTTTCCAACTGCTGAAATAGCTCTTTCAAACTGTACTATTCTAGGAAATGAAAAGGAAATAGTTATAAAGTAACCCCAAATAGTTTTCTCGAAATACTCTCATCATTTGTTTGAAGACTTGGAGGAGGTTTGGGTACTTTTTTTTTTTTCCAGGGCTCAAACCACGCTAAGTGAATTATAATTTTTATCTTAAAGAAGGCATTGTGGTTCACTTTCGTTTTCTTTGGTTTTATTGTGTATAAATGGGTATTGTGACGCAGAGTTATTTGTATCAGTTTCAACACTGTCATGCACCTATTCCAATTCCTGGGGGGAAAAAAAAGCCTTTAAAGTAAAAACTTATCCTTACAATAGAAGCTATGTGGTAACACTATATGCTTACTTACTGTGACTTGTATGGTTATAGACAAATGTCTAGACTTAAAGACTACTCATTTCATTAATTTATCTTTTTTACATAAACTGGACAAATGAGTCACTGTCTGGATTTAAGACATAAATGTTTCCTATTTCATAGTTATTTCATCATTAAAATAAAATTAATAGAAAAAATGATATGCATTTTGTAGTTAATTTAGCACGATACATTTCAATTCTAGAACACAGAAGGCCAACACTGAAAATATTAAAAGAACAAATAATCTACCTTAATGTATGTTAGGCTACAGGACAGGGAAAAAATCGTAAACACATAAAAATATAATGACAGAAAATAGTAAGTGCTATAAAGTAAGTAAATAAAATAAAATCAGGTTAAAATGAAGAGAGTAACTGAGAAGAGATATTTTAAGAATGTTTTTCGAGATTGACAGGAAAGACATCTTTGAGGAAATGTTTATTTGAATAAAAACCTGAATTAAATGAACATCGAATCATTTTAGTTTTTGGGGAATGTGTTCTTAAGATACGTGACCAACAAAGACAGAGGCTTGAAGCAGAACATGTTTCCTGTGTTCGAGAAATATCTCAGAGACCAAAGGGGCAAAAGTTGAAAATTCAAAGTGGGCGTAGTAGGAAATTACAGCAGAGAGACAGACAGGAGCACGATACAGCTAGACTTATAAGCATTGTTAATATTTTAATTTGAATGTTTTGGGAAGAAACCCATTGAATGGTAGTGGAGGATGGTAACATGATTTTAAAACATATACACTCTCTTTTGTAGAAAAGAGATAATAAGAAACAAACCATTTCAAATTGGCTTTATCTGTAGCTTTCACCATATAAGATGATGGCAACTCTGTCTAGTTGCTTTGGCCAAAAACTATAGTCATCGTAAGTAATTTTTTTCTCTTTAACCGAATCCAGTTTATTCTTATAAGATATTCCCTTATACTAGGTTATCTTATTGATTCTATCATAAAAAAAAATATATCCACAATGCAACAACTTTTTACCATGTCATCTTTCCCATCTTGTTCCATATCGCTATCTTCTCCTATCTAGATTACTACATTAGCTCTTAACAGATCTTTTTGCATCTATCTAAATATCTCTACAGTTTCTTTTCAACACAACAGCCAAAGCATTATTTTAAAATATAGCATAACATCACTCATTTGCCAGCAACACTACAATACTTCCTATTTTACTTAGAGTAAAAATCAAAGATGTTAAAATGGCATGTATGGTCTGCAGCTAGCTACCCTAATCTCCAGTTTTCTTTCCAGTCTCACTACTTCTTGCTGTCTTCAGACCAGTTACACTGTCTCTTTAGTGTGCTCTGAATAGGACAGGGGATTTGCATGAGGTGCTTCCGACTACCATGGACATGCTCCCCTTAGCTGCACATTCTGTCATCTCACTCAAATCACTGCCTAAATATTAGCTTTTCGAAAAGGCTTTTATTCATTATTCTGCATATACTAGAATGAAGAGAAAAAGTAAGGAGGTCAAATGGAAGACTATTAAACAGTTTCAGATGAGAATTTCAGTGACTTAAAAAAGTGTTAAATTTATAATGACAATAGTGTTTATATCCATTATGTATATATATCAGAGAGCTTGAAGGACATGCTCATGGACAAGAAGGAGGTTGAGAGAGAGAAAGAGAAAATTCAAAGATAAGTCTAAAGAACACTGACAGGTAAGCGTGTTTACTCATAGATTGAAAATCAACCATTAATTTGAAATATATTAAGTTTGAGATGATACATCTGATATGCATGAAAATGGACATAGGTTTGCCTGGTGTGATGCAGAATTAAACAGGTTTGATGTTCTCAGGCAAACAGAACAGAGAAAAAGAGAGATAAGAAGTTCGACAGTGAATATCTGGGTATGCTTTGTAAAAAGGAAAATGAGGACCTTTCAAGGGTGATGGGCAGTAAAAAGTAAGTGTAGTCAAATAATCAGAGATGACTGTCAGTTATAAAAAATATATATATAATTTTGGTATTAGAGAAACATACAAACTTTTTTTGTATGTAATATTTTAGAATGATTTATTCAAAAGGCAAAATTAGCCTTATAAATATGACTATTGATTTCAAAGAAAGAAAAATGTAGCCGCCCAGTTTTTGAGATAATTAACTCCAAAAAATTGAGGCATTCTGTTAGTTAAAAATTATTGTGACAAAGTGAAATCATTTCATTAATTAATAAATTCTTTATCCAAATCATGATTGCTATTTTAAAAATCATTTGTCGATATTAATGTGAAAATATAACTTTATTATATGTTGAAAGAAAATATGTTAACCTATGCATTCTGTGGTACAATGTTCTATCTCAAAGTCACAATGCATGCTTAATTAGGTTTACTTGTAACAAACTGAAAACCCTAACTCTACCAATGGCTGACATGGGGAGGCATCACACAGACTGATGAAATGTTGAAACTGACTTGAGAAAAAAAGTATGTTAATGTATTGAATTAAGACTTAAGCAGGACAAACTATAACTACAATTCAGTAGGTAAGAAACAGGAAAGAAAAAAAACAAGCCGAGAGACTAAAGTAGAGCATCATTTTCCCATAAGATCTTAAAATTTGAGTGGAAAAAATAAAAGGTATAGAAAGCATAAATCTGTATATCATAAAATTTCTGTTTTTAAACATAATATTTATATTATTTGAATATCTAGTTTATGGAGTTTTTTACAAAGGTAACTCTCAGTAAATATTTGTTAAACAATTGATTTTTGACTGGAAAAAATCTAAAAGAAAGATACTGGTTTTATTCACAGTTTCTGATTCATATTTCTTCATTTACTTTAGAATATTCAGAACGTGATTATCTTTACATATGGGAAATATTACTCTTTGCATTTGTAAATATTAGAATAGTTAAGTGTATATGTATGTGCATGTGTGTATTTGTGTGTGTGTGTGATGAAAATATTAGGAGTGTGGTCAACAATAGTTATTAAAGTCTTTATATGGTTTTGTGGTACAAACACTGACCACTCTAACATATAGTGAAGAACTCAAAATCCTGTATGTCAGGTCATAATGTCTTTCTTTCCACTACCCCTGGTCCTGCATTAGAGAGGTCTTCAGGGACCCTAGAAAGCCTTACTGGAGCTGCATTCTGCAGTGCCCTGAACATTACCACTGAATGAAGTGGGGCCCACAGAGACCTGCAGGTTCAGTATTACCTCTGAAGGAGTTTCAGAGGGTTGTCCATTGAGCTATGTGAGCTCCTAATAATCCCTCACACCCCTAAATTAATTCCAAACACTAGGAGTTGCCCCACTGTGATCTACTACCTTCAAGGCAATCACAGTGAACTCCTTATCACTATTTATATCAGACACCCCAAAAGTCAGAGGCTCCCAGGTCATTTAACACCATGTGAATCTTTACCCTCATTCAGTTCTGTACATTTGTTTTTTTTTTTAATTTTGACTGTGATTTCTTAAATGGTGACTACTCTCTCTTTCTCTCTCTCACCTATCACATTTCAGGATCTAAATGTTATGTAGGTGTCCTCCTGTTTTCTCATTGTGGCTTCCAGAACAGTGTCCTATATTCTTTCTTTAAAAAAATCTGTTATTTGAACATGGTGACATTGAAACATGCCACACATATCTCCTCCTATTGTATTCACAGCTAACCCTGCTGGGGATTTTCTCTAAATCTAATTCTTTAATGTTTAACACTTGGTTATTATATCTTTCTCTAATATAATCCCAGTCTGTCTTACTTAGTTATTACAGTATCTTAGCTGATCTACTTAAGACTTTGGCTTCTCTAAGGAGAAGAGCATATCAACTCAAAGATCTCAATTTTCACCCTAATTTTCCAAACTACTCCCACTATGGTATTCTATATACTAGCATACCATTACCTATACTTATATTCCTTCCATAATCCTAAATCCCTTAATCTTAGTTTCAAGTATCTCATATTCCACTCACAGCCTCAATCCTCTAGTCCTTTTTTCTTCCCACAGAAATTCTTAAACCCCACGATCCATTGATCCTACCAACTATTCAATATCTCTCATCCACAGCATATTCTCACTTCTTGATTTACTTGAATTAGATTATAATGTTCATTTCTATACTCACTTCTTGCATACACTCTCAAATCACTTGTCCCTTTCCTTTCATTACTGTAGCTTGGTTAAGACCCACTCCTAGTTTAATTCAACACCCAATCTATTTCATGTGAGCATATAAGTAAATACACATGGTTTGAATGTGCCACACTTTATCATAGAACAAATTCATATTAAATTCATGTTCACTAACTTCAAAGAGACCTTTATTGATGCATTTTGGTAATACTTTATTTCCCTCCCACTCACCTGCCTAGCTATTTTATGTCTTTTCATCTCACCTTGATTCTTATTTTACTCAAAGAATAGAACTAGATGATACATTCCAAATGATTCAAAAGCACATGTTCAAAATACCTATATCAGTTAATGTAATGTCTGCCATCCTATCTAAGCTAACTCCTTTGCTTGTGTACTATATCTCATCCCATTTTTCCTAATATTTAATAATGACCTGTTTTGAAATTCCTTCAGCTACTACTCCGTTACTCAATAATGTCACTACTCTTCATAGGAAAAGCCCGCGTCTTTCCTTCCATTCACTCATGAACTGGGTCTAACCAATATTTTTTCCCCCATCACTCTGTCAAACTGTTATTTTCAAGGAAACCATTATTTCCAGTTGCAAAGATCAATTCTCATTTTCTTCTAACTAGATTGAGCTATATATTTGGAGACAGTGTAGCATTGTTTCAATATTCTTAATATATTTTATAGTTTCTGTGATGGTCTTATGTATTTTTTTATCTCAACTCATTGACTCCTACCTTTTAATTTTATATCCATATCCATTAATTCCCTTAGATATAAGAGTGTCCAAGATAATAGTGTGCAAACATTTCACTTCCCTATCTAGGCTCACTCCAAGGTAATCTCATTCTATTTCCCAGTTTTAAATGCCATGTCTATGTTGCTCTCTTTCAAATGTAAATATGTAGCCCAGGCTTCTCCTCAAAAATGAAAATTAACATACCTAAATCCCTACATCATTATTTCAACTTGTCTGTATTAGGTATTGTAACTAACATGTCCAAAACTGAATTCTTGATTTCCACTCCTCTTAATTATACTTCTCCCTATGTTTCCCCAGTTTAGAAAATAATAATCCAATATTTCAATGTAGCAAAGAATTTAGAATTAAGCTTGGCTTCTTGTTATCTTTTGACTCACATCCAGTTCTTCAGTAAAACATTAAATCTTCTTTAGACATACATTCCAAATTGGATCCTTACTTACTATCATCACATGCCTCTCAGTGGCAATGTCAGTCAATACCCTCTCTACACTATGTTATATTGTAACTTCATAGGTGATCTCTCTGTTTCTTCCTTTGGGATCATACACCAGGAGTCTAGTCTAATGAAAAGACTCAAAATAATTCTTTAAAAGACTACTGACTAAAATGCAAGTTTCTTGAAGGAAGAGTGTTTCGTCTGTCCCCTCCCCCCACCCTCCGCTGCTGTAAGAGTTTCTATGATAGTAAAAATGTTCCTGGAAAAGTAGACACCCAATAATTTATCATTAAATTAATAAATGAATGAGCTATTTCATGCCACATGCAGAGTCAAGACCTTTCCTCTAACTCAGTAAAATCCAAAATATTATCAATAAATTAAATAATGAATTAAAATAAACTATTTGGAAAATATTCTATGTGTTATACAGTAAAATGCTCTAGAGATACAGAAATGATTAAAATGTTGTCACTCTCTTGAACATCTTATAGTAAAATATACTTTCAGAGTAGTTCAAAATTACTGTATATAAAGATGTCAACTAAATTGTAGGGATATTTTGGTCTTTAATAGATAACTAATAACTGGGTAAACAATAGAATTACAAATATGATGAAAAGTTTTTGAACATTTAAAATATGTGGTAAATCCATTGTGTCCCTATATATCAATAAAATTTTAGAAAAATAAATTATAAAAAAATTATCTGCAATTGCAACAAAGGAATGAAATATTGAGAAATAAAATTAACAAAGGATATGAAGGACCTATACAGTGAAAACTAAAAGACAATATTAAAAGAAATTGAAGAAGACACAAAGAAATAGAAAGATATTCCTTGTTTATGGATTGGAAGAATCAAAATAATTAAAATGGCCATATTACCCAAGGCAATATACAAATTTAATGCAATCCCCACCAAAATCCCAATGGCATTTTTCAAAGAAATATAGAACAGAAAAAAAATCATCAAATTTGTATACAACCAGAAAGGTCCTGAAAAGCCAAAGCAATCACGAGGAAAAAAAAATAAGAATAAAACTGCGAGTATCACACTCCCTGACTTCAAATTATACTACAAAGCTACAATAATCAAAATACTTCGGTATCGGCAGCAAAATAGACACAGAGACCAATGGAATAGAATTGAAAGCCCAGGAATAAGCTCATAGATTAAATAGTTAATTAAATAAACTATTTAGAAAATGTTCTATGTGTTATATTTCTATTCTATTTTATTGAGCAATTAATTTTTGACAAAGGAGACAAAAACATACAATGGAGAAAAAAAGCCTCTTCAGTAAATGATGCTGAGAATATTTGAAAGCCATATGCAAAAGAATAAAACTAGATTGTAATTTGATGTCATACACAATAATTAATTCAAAATGGATCAAAGACCTAAATATAAGATGTGACATAATAAATATATAAAAGAAAATACAGGTATTAAACTTATGGACCTTAGCCTCAGAGAGGAATTTGACCCCAAAGGCAAGGTAAATAATAGCAAAAATAAATGAATGAGACTATGTCAAACTACAAAGCTTCTGCACAGCAAAAGAAACTATCAGCAAAAAAAAAAAAAAAAAAAAAAAAAAAAGGCAACAACCAAGTGAGAGAAAATATTGAAAACAATACCTCAAATAAGTGGCTCATATCCAAAATATATAAAGAACTTACACAATTGAACAGCAACAAAAAATACCGAACAATCCACTTAAAAAAAAGAAATGGGCAGAGGACCTGAATAGACACTTTTCCCAAGAAGACATATAAATGGCCAACAGATATATAAAAAGATGCTTAACTTTACTAACTATAAGGAAAATGCAAATCAAAACCACTAGAGGGTACCACCTCATACCTGTTAGAATGGCTATTATTAATAAGACAAGAAAAACAAGTGTTGGAGAGGTTGTGGGGAAATAGAAACCCTCAAACATGGCTGGTGGAAATGTAAATTGTTACAATCACTGTGGAAAACAGTATGAAGATTCCTCAAAAAATTAAGAATAGAGCTATAA
>NW_011888845.1:4421180-4434103 GCF_000151845.1 Pteropus vampyrus | reverse complement strand
AAAACAGTATGAAGATTCCTCAAAAAATTAAGAATAGAGCTATAATACAACTCAGCAATTCCTCTTCTAGGTATCTACCCCCCAAATTTGAAAACATTTATTTGTAAACATATATGTGCACTTATGTTCATTGCAGCATTATTTATAGTAGCCAAGAAATGGAATCAACCAAAATGCCCTTCAGTGGATGACTGGATAAAAAAAAAAAAATGTGGTACATTGGAATACTACTCAACCATGAGGAAAGATGAAATACTGCCATTTGCGACAACAGGCTGGAATGTCATCCCAATGAGCGAAATGTCAGATGGATAAGAACAAGAATCATATGATTTCACTCATATGTGGGATATAAAACAAAAGAAATATGAATGAACAAAATAAACAAACAAAAACAAAATTGTTGTAATTGACACAACGACATTATGGTGGTTACCTGAGAGGATGAGATATGGGAGGAGGTTGAAGAGAGTAAGAGGGTCAAATATATAATCACAGACTGAGACTAAACTTTAGGTAATGAGCACACAACATACAGAAGATGTATTATAATATTGTACACTTAATAATCTTATTAACCAATGTCACCTCAATAAATTTAATTACAAATATGAAGAAAGAAAGGAAGAAAGAAAGAAAGAAAGAAAGAAAGAAAGAAAGAAAGAAAGAAAGAAAGAAAGAAAGAAAGAAAGAAAGAAAATATGTAATAAAATGAGATTAATGGTTTATAAATATTTTTAGTGTATTAATTTGAAAGTTTTTAGTTGTAAATAACATAATCCTAATTCAAATACTAAATTGATGCAAGATTTATTGGTTGATATGATCAAATTGTTTAGAGGAAGTCTTAGCTTTATGCAGAGTTGGATCATGGTTCTATTCATTTTTAATCCTCTCAACCCTACATGTATTTGTATTTCGGCTTTATCCTTTGCAGGATTTCTTCATGGTTATTAGACGGCCGCTGACAGCACAGCCACCCGCTTGCTGCAAGAGTTTTTTAATACCACTGTAGAGTTTGACTATTTCACTTTCCTTTAAAACCTCTAGCAGAAGATTCAGTGTCACTCAAGTGCAGACTTTCTACCAAATGGTCAAAGTATTAAAGGGCAAAAAAGTGTCTAACAACCTTAAAATTATTTACTTCCTAGGGCCAAGTAAAAAGTGAAAGAAAAAAAAAATACCTTGTCTTTCACTTAAGTAGATAGAGAGGACTAATGGTGGAGAAGAATGGAAAGAATTCCCTGGTTACCTTTGTCCCAGTTCTGTGTCAAGTCCGGGTGCTGGAAATGTACAAGGGTTTCTATACCAAAAAGACAGTACTATGTGGCCAATGATGACTCTTGAGCTTGGACCACCACTGTGGTCATACAGTTGTGTGGCTGCTAGGTCTTATGCATTTGAGAGTCATGAAACTCAGAGCACAGCCTTCCCTTGTCATCATATTATAATTATATTTAGAGTCAGTGCTGCCTCCTAGCAGATAAATCAAGGATTCTTCTTCTCAGGAGCCCATAGACAGGTAGATATTCAACCTATTTCAGTCTCTGAGACTATCTTTTCCTTTTTCACATGCTCTAATGACACTGATCTCTCCTTTTCAGCATAATACTCTCTAATGTCTTTATAACTTATAATTTATTATCTTAATCTTACACACATTGCATTGGGTACTAAATAGTCTCCTCCGGATGCTTTCTCTTTCTCTTTCTCCATCCGTACTTCAGGATGCTGACCAGTGGCTTCTGCCTGGTCCTACTAATGTGTTGCACTAGCAGAAGGTCAGAAGGTGAGAGGAGAATAGGTCATGAATGGGATGGAAATCTGGGCAGAAAATTCTGTTTGTATATTTCAACCTACAACCTCACCTTACGTTCATATACATAAGTTAATACTTCATGTCAAAATGTTCTTTATTATAGCTACAGTTCTAGTTTCTATTAACTGCATTCTTAGCTTGCTTTTTCAGCATAGGGAAGGGAAACAGTTCCCCACTGTTTCTAAACCCAGAATGATTAATTATATATTTTTGGTTTCTTTTAATCTTCCCATATCCTTTAGTTTTTACATTCAACTTTTCTAAATTTCTCTGAGTGAGTCATCCCTTTCCTGGCAGAACCTTAGCTGATTTCCTTTGAATATTAAGAGAAATCCTTCAAGTGTTCTTTTAAATATATATTTTTTAAAATTTTCTACAATTATTGTATCTCACAAACTTCATTTATTTTCAAATTATTAGCCAAAGTATTGAAACCTCCAACAAAACATCCTTCAGTAATTTTGGGAAATCATCAGAGTTGTGTTCTATATCTCTGATAAATACAAAATATCAATGATCCCTTTTCTTTTTCCATCAGATTCTACTTGATCACAACCTACTTTCAGCAACACTGCTCTTGATACTTCACTACTGTTACTTACTATTCTTAAAAATAAAAGTTTTGTGCCAAATGTCCATAGACAGCTAACTTTCAGTTCTCCAGGTATTAAGGAAAATGCTAGTTTGTAAAAATTAACTCCTTTCTAACACTGTTTTGCTATGGTCACTAAGTATCAAACAAGTTATCACAAATATTATTTACTGTCTTTCTTGCGGAGGCAATTTTGTTTCAGTTAGTCTCTCATTTAATCATAGGAATTTAGATCTAGACTATATGTTCGAACGGAGAAGCTGATATCACAATCACCTTTCTACTCTTCTATTTTACTCTTTCCCCAACCCCCAAAATTTTGCTCCCAGATTCAGACTAGAAGTCTAAATACTTGGGTTGATGTGTTTAGATATAGTTGGGGGAAAAGGTATAGGAGGATTTTCTGCATCGATGCTGTTTGGGCTCTGCCCATCTTAATCGGTAGTTCTCAAAGTATGGTCTTCAGATCAGCAGCATACACATCATTTGAGAATTTGTTAAAAATGAACGTTTGCAATCCTCACCCAAAAATTACTGAATTATAAATTCCAGAGTCAGGAAACAATTATTTTTATTTTAAATAGCCCTTTAGGAAATACTAATGCAATTCAAGTCTGGCACAGCTAAAGTGTAAGAATTACTGACCTAGAAAAATGTACCTTCTGAGACAGCAATGCACAGAAAAATCTTTAACTTAAAGTCATTTATGTCAAATGGCTTTTATTTTTCTTATTATATCCCATGAATCTCTTAATCTCTTTTGAAAACAAATAAGACTTCAAGACTAATTATTTGTCATTTTTCCAGCTTCATGTTTTACTAATTTACATTGACAATATTCCCATTACATCATCTGAGTTAGCAAATTTTTTTGACTGCCAGTGATTAGTTTGGGAAATGAGATGGGAATCGGGGCTGAAAATTTTGTTTATTTATTTCAAATTTTTGCCACATCTTATTACTTTCTGAGACTTTTGTTTTCACTCATCATTCATTTTAGACTGTGTTATTTCTGCCTTGTTGAAGCAGTTTTGTTTTTACTTTCCTGTCTCTTATATTTTACCCTCTACTTATCAAGAGTCTAATTTACCCAAAGGAGGAGATAATATTTTTAATAAGTAGATTTGAGATGAGCACATATATACCAAATTCTTAAAGAATGTTGGCAATCTCAACAATTAGAACACATATAGTAGCTCATATTAATTTCATGAGTAAGTTTACTTCCAAGTTGTTACAACTAGCCTACCTAATTGACATATTTCATCCACCATGGGGAAATCAAATTTGAATTTCTATAATATCCATCCAATCTAACAACATGTTTAATGAAGCATTCCATATAAACTCCATTATTTTAAAATGAAATCTATTAATTAATAAAAACAATCAACTGATGGATGGCAACAATGCATCTGGTTACTAGTTTTCCTTTTGATGATAAAATTTAAAATGAAGCCTTTTAGACAACCAGAATATTGCTATTAATAAGGACCAATGTTTCTTAAAACTTATATTGAATCCTTTGAAATTGATGAAAACACTGTTCATTGTACATTTGTGATGTCTATGCATGTCCTCTTTTTAATGTGTTTTAAGGTTTTCCTGTTCCACAACTTTTAATTTTCTGCTTTTATGACTATTTTAAAAGTTGAGCCTGCTTACTGTCCTTCAATGATGCCCAACAGAACTTACTTTAAGCAGTCAGATAAAAGCCAAGCAAGTGTGAAGAGTACAAATTGTACTTCTTAATGGTGTGAGGAAGTATCTATAAAGCTGTTTAAGATGGACTAAAATTATAGGGCCAGATAACTAGGTCACTTCTGTCATTTGTAAATGGGTAATTTTTAGCAAATACTTATTTAAATAAAGCTCTGCTTCCTAAAAGTTTGCCTAAAGACCCTAACTAGGAACTATTAGCTAAAGTCTGTGAGTTGAAGGAAGAGGTGGTTACTCTATACTTTCAAAATATAATATTAACATTGTATAATAGAAATAGTTTGTAATAGAAATAGTTTGTGGGTGCTTATATTTATCTCTTTTTTCTAGACCCTCAAATACTATTTAGCTGTTATTTAAAAAATCTTCATTATAAAACAAAATATATGTTTTACAAAGATATGCCCAAATTATGTCTCAGAGTTTCTTAAATATTTATTTCAAACAAATATCACAACAATTAAACAACCCATAAAATGTACATTAAGTTTATATTTTAACTTAAAATGGAATATTACATATCATTAAATAAAACTTAAGCTCAAAACAGGACATCATTTTTTTGTCCATATGCCTTTAAAAATTAATGTATATTTATTTAATAAAATAGGAAGTTAATCAATTATACCTGCAATGATAATTGTGCTCATATTTCACATACGTGGTATTATTCTTGCAAGAAAATGATTCATGCGGTATTTGAAGTCTCTTAGAAAGTTTGCCTGTAAATATTGGTGAACAGATGCATACGGTACCCTAGAAAAGATTAAAAAGTATTTTTTGTAAAAGTTTTAGACATTTGAAAGATAAAAAATGATTCTTATCTGAAAATTATTTTCATAAGCATGTAGTGGAAGGTTTCTGTGAAATGATGTAGAAGATTATATTTTCCAATATGTCACAACAATGTCTCCCATTTCAAACACTCTTTCTATTATGTGAATTCAACACTAATTGAGAGTTGGGGACCATATTTCCCCCACTTGAATGTAAACAAGCTCTTACTATAGATAAAGTGACACTCTGTGGCTTTTAAATCTTGCTTTAAAATTCCTTACAGTGTCAGAACACAGCTGCCACTCTGTGATGAAGCCCAAACCATACAGAGTAGTTATATTTAGGGTTTTGGCTGACAGCTACAGCTGAAGGCCTAGTTGACAGTAAGTAAAGCCATCAGACATGTGAGTAAGAAAGGCTTTAACATACAATATGAATTCATATCATGAATTAAAGTATGGATATTACTAAGATGAAAAGGTAGTAATTTGTGGAAACTACTAAATTATTTTATAGTATTTTTTATTTAAATGTTTAGATATAGGAATGTCAAATAATCAAATAATTTTTTAAAATTTAAAAAGCAATAAGTAAAAATAAAAATTTATAAAATTACAGTGTTCACAAAGGAGAATTTTGGTTTAAGAATAAAAATTAAAACTGAAGAGTGTTTTTGAAATTGGGGTTTCTATTTAAATTGAGAAAAATTAAAATAAACAGGTAAAGTAGCTTTTCCGATTTTCCTGAGTTTGAAAATTATACTAGGTTAATAAAAATTGTAATTACTTGTGCTTTTGAAATAGTTCAGTAATGACAAAAAAAATATTTTAAAACCATTTCTTGTATGCTGGATTCAGACTTACATTTGGAATATCAATGCATTCAGCACCATTCTGACACAGTATTGATGAACACTTGTTGACATCAATTTCACAGCCTTGATCAAGAAATCCTTCTTGGCACTCACAGATGTAAGCAGAATTTTTATTTTGGCAAATTCCCCTTTTCCAATCAGATGGAAAAACACAGTGTTCTATTGACTCTTCACAGAATGGACCTTAAAAGATCACACGCATGCACATACAAAAAGAAAATATTAACATAGATATGGAGCAAAATTCATTATTAAAAAAGTCTCTAGAGTTCATGGAATCTTTTTTAACAGATTTTCATGGTATAATTCATGTATCATAGAATTTGTCCATTGCAAATAAATAATTTAATAACTTTTGTAAATATATAGAGCTATTCAACCATCAGCACTATCCAATTGTAGCACATTTCCATGACTCAAAGAAAAGCACCATTAATCATTCTTTCTCTATATATTTATTTGCCTTTACTAGATATTTTTTATAAATGGAATGGTACACTTTTTACTTTTTTA
The DNA here is from genome assembly GCF_000151845.1 of Pteropus vampyrus. Lineage (NCBI taxonomy): Eukaryota > Metazoa > Chordata > Mammalia > Chiroptera > Pteropodidae > Pteropus > Pteropus vampyrus. Next base: position 4,427,809 of record NW_011888845.1, on the reverse strand, counting down.
TTGAGATATAATTGACATTTAACATTATATTAGTTTCAAGTGTATTACATAATGATTCGATATATGTATATATTGAGAAATGATCATAACAACTCCTGTTAGCATTCATTACCATACATAGTAACATTTTTTTTTTTCCTTGGGGTGAGAACTTTGTCTACTTTCTTATCAACTAAAATTTATGAATAATGAATTCACACCAAGTATTTGAGTAGATATATATTTTCATATGTCTTGGACAGATTCCTTCTGAGGTGTAAAGTAAATTCAGGTGTAACTTTTTAGAAACTACCAAACTGTTTTTTCAAAGTGGCTGTGCCATTTTACATTTACACCAGCAATGCATGAGATATTCCGTTTCTCCACATTTTTTCTAACATTTGATATTGTCTCTCATTCTAGTGAGTGTGAAATAGTGGTTTTAATCTCCTTGTGGTTTTAATTTGCATTTCTGTAAGACTAACAATTTTTAACATCTCATGCAATCATTAGCTATTTGCATATCTTCTCTAATAAAATTTCTATTCAAATATGTGGACTATTTTAAACTTGTTTTATTTATTTTCTTATTATTGAATAGTGAGTGTCCTTTGTATATTCTGAATAAATTCTGAATAAATCACAATTTTATTATGATTTATGTGACTTGCAAATATTTTCTGCTTGTCTTGTCCTGCCTTTTCTATTCACTTTCCCAGATGGTGACTTTTGAATAGAAAAAGTTTTCATTTGGTTAAGTCCAAACTGCCAACTTTCTGTTTTATTTCATTAAGTCCAATTTGTAAACTTTCTTTTATAGATTCAGTTTTATCATGTTTTAGATGTAATAATTGAGAACATTTTGCCTAAGCAGTGGTCATAAAGACTTTTTTCTTATGTTTTATTAGAAGTTTTATCATTTTAGCTCTTACATTTAGATCTCTGATACATCCGATTTAATTTTTTGTATGGTGTGAGATAAAATGTCATTTCATATACACACATATATGTATGTTATATATTTATATATACTTTCTTACATGACATATCATTGTCCCAGCAAAATTGTTTAAAAAGACTCTTTTTTATCCATTTAATTTCCTCTTTCACTATGGTTAATTAATTTTAGAAAATCAATTAACCATAAACATAAGAGTTGATTTTCAGACTCCCAATTTTTCCCTACTGGCCTATATACCTATCCATATGTAATAACACACTGTCTGGATAAATGAAGCTTGACAGTAAGTTTTGAAATTGGGCAGTCATTAAACTTTTTCTCTTTTCTCTTTGCAGTTCTATTTAAAGTTTTGTATGAGTTTATCAATTTCTACAAAAAAACCAGCTGGAACATTGATAAAGATTTCAATGAATTAATAGATAAAATTGGAAAGAGTTACCATTTTAACAATAAGGAGTTTCAATCAATGAGTATTCAATATCTCTCAATTTATTTAGATATATTTTCATCTCTCTCAGCAATGTTTTGTAGTTTTTAGTTAAAGTCTTGCATTTAATAAATTAAATTGATATCTAAGCATTTTACCCTTTCCATACTATTATAAAGGAAAACATTTTCTTAAATTTATTTTTGGAATTGTGTTGCTAGTATATAGAAGCACAATTCCGTTTTTGTATATTATCTTGTAAACTGAAAACTTTATAAACTCAATGACTAGTTAATAGTTGTTTTTTTTTTTTTGATTCCTTAGGTTTTCATATGAAATTATGGCACATGTCAAAAAAGATAGTTTTACTTCTTCCTTTTCAATCAGTATATCCTTATATCACTCCCCATCAAACAGTCTAGAACATCCAGTACAATGTTTACTAGAAATAATGAAACTGGATATCACTGTCTTATTCTCATTCTTAGGGAAAAATCTGCCAGCCTAACACCATTTGTATGATGTTAACAGGTCAATTGTCACAGATGCTTTTTATCAGGTTGAGAGAGTTTTGTTTTCTTTCTAATTTATTTAGAATTTTTATATTAAATGTCTGCTGGATTTTGTCAAATAGATTTTCTGCATTAACTATGAAGTTCATGCAATTTTGTTCTTCATTCTAGTAATATGCCATATTACATTATTTTCAGATGTTAAACATATCTTGCATTTTAAGGGGCAGGGAGAAATCTCACTTCGTCAGAATACAAAAATATTTTTATATGTTATTGAATTTGGTGTGTTCATATTTTGAGGATTATCAATGTACATTCATAAATGTTATTGGTTTTTAATTTTCTTATCTTGTGTCTTTGCCTGGTTTTGGTATGAGGCTTATACCAAAAATAAATACATAAATATTTAAAATGTGTTCGAAAGTGTCTTCTCTTCAATTTTTTTTTGAAAAGTTCATAAAGGTTAGTTCTAACCCTTTAAATATTTGGTAGGTCTGTACAGATTTTCTATTTTTTCTTGAGATAATTTTAGTAATTTGTATCTTTCTAAGAGTTTGTCCATTTCATTTTAGTGGCAATTTGTTGGTATATGATGTTTGCAGTTTTTCTTTATAATCTTAATTTGAATGGTCATTAATGATATCTTCACTTTAAATCCTGGTTTCGTTGATTTGTATCTCCCCTTGCTTTTTCTTAACAGTCCAATTAAAAATATGTCAATTTTGTTTTTCTCAAAATACAATACTTTGTTTTTTCAAATTTTTCATCAGTTTTATACTTTTCCTCTAATCACACAATTTCCTTTCTTTGCAGTTCAGTTTGCTCTTTTATTTTTCTAGTTACTTAAGATAGAAGCTTAGGATATTTATTTGAGAATTTTTCTTTTTTAATGTAGGAATTTAGAACATAAACTTCCTTATAAGCATTGTTTTAGCTACACTCCATAAAATTTGATATGACGTGTGTGTGTATTCCATTGTAATTTCTTCTTTGAATCAGGTTATTTTAGAAATTTGTTTAATTTCCAAATATTTGGAGATTTCTCAAAATTTTTCAGCTGTCAATTATTAATTTACTTTTGTTAAATTGGAGATCATGTAATGTACGATTTTGATTCCTTTGTTTTATGGTCCTGGTCATTTGTTTATTTGTTTATCAACAGTAGAGTTGAAAAGTGCCTGTTTGGTACTTGATGCAATGCGAGAGCAAGTGCCTCCTTAAAGTTTGTACACTAGGAAAGACAATTGTCTTCCTTTGGTCCCAATCCTAAGATCATGTGAATAGAATAAATAAAGTAGTATATTAAGGCTCAAGCCTGGGAGTTCCACTACAGTGTTCATAAGACCTGAATCAGCATGTGTTTCATTGCACGGTTGAGAGGACTATGTTTGACATGTTGTCATTAGGTGCAGTATAACGGCAATAAAAGGTACCTACAATAGTGATCTGACAACCCTTGCCATATCTGTTAACTTCAAGATTTCAAAAGCAAAATTGACTCCTTTTACTTATTGTTGGCCTAAATAGAGCTTTGGACAATTTGTATGTACATGTTGAAGAGATTTGAACGGAGAAATATCTGTCTTCCTTCTAAATATGACATACGTGTCCACCAAGAACTATCTACAGGTTTTATGAAGTCATTGTACTTCAAATTCATAAACCTGTCAACCAATTTACTATATAACCTAAGGCTCACAAGTATACATGTTTATTGGAAAAAAAGTTTTATATAAAACTCATTCGTTATTATGTAAATAAGAGCAACAAGAAAATTTTGCTCTGAAGAATTGTTACTTTGCAACAGTATGCAAGCTTAAAAAGCCCTACTTAAAAGACATGTGTTAATGGATTTTAAGTATGAAATATGTGCTAAATTCTAAAATACGAAGACATAAAGATAGCATAAAGCTGAGCGACTACACAATTGGCATTATTCTATTAAAATAACTGAACCTCTAATTTCAAGATATGACAGGAAAAAATTATTTTGATGACACAAAGAGGAATGAATGTGTATTTCTCAACTTTGTGATATATTTGTCCTATTAAATAACTAAATATAGAGTATAACATTCAATTATATTTAAGATATAATCGCTCGTTAGCTTAAGAAATTATTTGAATGATACTACTTTAATGTATGAAATGCTTGACATTTCCATGCACACTTTTTTGATTAAATCCTTAAGATAAAATTTGGATTTATAAAAGGACTTTATTATTCAGTGTTATATTTGAATTTTCTTTTAAATAATAAAAAAAAAAAACTAATTTTGGTAGAAGTTAAGCAACTTGCAACATGTCACACAATTGGTTAATTAATATCACATTAGTAATAAAAATTTGTGCATTCTATATAATCTTAATATGACTGCATGTTATTTTCACCACAACATAGCCCATTCGATTAGTTCTGTAAGGAAGGTAGAAGACTCAAATGACATTTGATTGTTAGCATTAGTAGAACATTCCTACTCTAGGATACAACAGTATGTTGTCCAGCATTGTATGTGGAATATATAAAAGACAGATAAATAAGTAAAATATTTATTTGGCTTCTTCTGTAAACAAACGAACCAATAAAAAATTCTTCCACCATATAAATATATTTTTGTGGATATTTGTGATGGAAGTTTCCAAAATAATGCACAAAATAAAGTAGTGAACAGAGAAATATGCATTTTTTTAGCATTTATTTTTAAATAATTCACATAAAGTTAAAAGGACAGTACTAAGAGATCCTATGTATGGCTACATCTTATGCAACTATCATGTAATATCTAATCTAGAAAATCATAATGAGTACAATGTGTGAATATAGTTCTGCATCATTTTATCATATGTACAGTTTCAGGTAACCACCACCTCTATCAAGATACAGAACCATTTTATCACCATAAATATTTCATTCATGCTATATCTTTATAGTTTTACTTTTATACCTTTTTCCTCTAACATTTTTAGCTACTGACAACTATTAATTTCTTATCCATTGCTATAGGTTTGTCATTTCAATATTGTTATATAAGTAGAACCATACAATATGTGGCTTTTTTTTTGAAATTGACTTTTTGTTTTTAACTTATAATGCCCTTGAAAAAATTTAAGGGCATTATGGACTTAGTTTTGCTATGGGAAATAAAGGGAAACTTTGTACAAACTTGTTGCAAAATAGAATGGAATGGCGGCGCAGAACCAAAATGATCAGAAATGATCCACCAAATAGTGAAGAAAAAGTCAGCCACCAGAGAGTTAGCTGTTATCTCACTAGTGACAACCAGATTGGTTTTTGGAACACTGCAGCAGAGACAGTAAAGTTCGCTTATTATTCCAAAGGCTACCTGCACTTCCTTTATGTGTTCTAGCTAATGGGATCTTAGTAGACATAATGGGTGGCCATTCCAAGTCAAAGCCTTTGAGTAATAAAACCCATTCTTCCATCTCTCACTCTTGCACTGGCCACCTGGAAGCCACATGTTCCAGTTGGTGTATGTAAAATATTCCAGCAATCTGGATGGATTCTGGAGTCACAAATCGGGGAAAATCCATACTGTAGAGGTACCAGACTTTCAATGACCTTTGTGTAAGAAAATCATTGAGTTAAGGTGTATTTATTCAATGAACATAATCTGGCCTAGCATTATGACTATGAAATATTTTACCAAAATTGAGGTTCTGCCATAACAAAAACTTAAAACTTGTGGTATTGGCTTAATGAGGGGTAAGCAGTGAGAAAATGTAAAAGCTTTTAAAAGATGATGATTTATGTTATAAAGTATCACTTAATGTAACTTTGGAAGAATTTGAATCCATGATTTTTTGATAGCTATAGAAGAAGAGGTCGGAATACAAATTTAGTCGAATGTTTCAGTTGCTATTTACTGCTTTAGGCAAAATATATAAAATAGATACGCTAGGGACTATCTTCAAATACAGAAAAATATATATGTTGAATATATTATATAGGGAACCAATATTAGAAATAAAAGTGAAATGTGACTATTTTGGGCATAGACTGGTGTGGACTAGAGTATATGGGTTCTGTTTCTATTTCTTCATTTTATTAAAGTGTTTGCCTGAATCACCATGTGAAAATAAATCCCTTTATGTCAAAATATAGGCCAAATTAAAAGCTTGTTCAATATAAAAAAAAATTTCTTGGGGGTTAATTGGAAGGTTGGTTGTTCCTTTTTTCCTTTTTGGGTTTTTTAAATTCTTAGGGCCCTTTTTCCTTTCCGGTTGTTGTTGATTTTGATTAAATTTCCCCTTTTTTTTTTTTTTTTTTTTTTTGGGCGGTTCCCCAAGTTAAAATTAATTCTTGGAAAACTTTCAGGGAACCTTATTTTACCAGTTTTAAAAGCCATAGCTATTTAATAGGAACAATTAGTCAAACTAAATTTAAAAATAGTAAATAGCTCAAGAAATGTTGCCATACAGAAAGAAATAAAGTTAACATCGATAGTTCAGATTCTATAGTCATTTAAATTAACATAGACTTGTTAGCTTTATTTCAATATAAATTAAAATATAAAAACATAAGTCATTACTAGTGTACAAGAAGTAAACATAGATGAAAATGCAAACTTTGAACGAAGTAGCAATTTTACACAATTAACCTGAGATACTTTCTCTTTGGAAATTGTGGGGTTAAAACAACAAATGATTTCATTGTCACTAAAATGCATATGGGCATCTACTACAACAATGTGTTCTTCAGTTCATCACATATGTTGTGCTTTTTAAT
>NW_011888845.1:4411872-4419840 GCF_000151845.1 Pteropus vampyrus | reverse complement strand
CTCTTATTGATTCCTTCTAGAATTTCTATTATATAAAGACTGGCACTTCTGCAACTATCTTGTATGATGCAAGTTTCCTCTTGTTTTTTTTTTTTTTTTTTCCTATGCTTATACTCTTTTCCATGTTTATATTATCTTTTGGGAGAAACTCACCACTATATCTTTGAATGCACTAATATATGCTATTTTTCAGGTCGCATATTTAATTCTTAAGTTAGTGATCATGGATTTAATATCTAAGAAAACATAACACTTTAATAATTGCCACAGTATCTTTTTGGATGTTTCTAAAAATATTGAACTTTTCTTCTTTTTTTAAAAATTAATTCAGCTTTCTCTGGATTCAGTTCTTTGATGAGTTTAGAATTCCCTCTTTAAGTGTCAGTTAATGTAGATTCCTGTATAGAAATTCACTTTTCTGATCATAGGGGAGGTATGCAGTATATCGGTAGGTGGAAATATTGACACTGGATCTCAGAGTGAGATCTCATACCTCCAGCATCCTTAAGTTCCACAAAACTCTAATCAGATCACCATTGTCTGTGCTTACTTGAAGGTTTTCCTTTGCCAGAAAGCTCACTTCTGAGCTATTTCTCAGTTCCATTTTTGTCTTTACTTTTCTTCTCTAAATTCTCCTTGCATAGGATTAGCATATCCCTGTATTTTCTCAATTTTCTCTCTAGATTTCTTGCCCTCATGAAGACTCTTTCTAAAATAGTTAACCCTATTGTTCCTACTGGAGTTTTAAAATTAATTTTCCTAAAGATGACCCATTCTCACAAGTTTGACTCTGACTTGGAATCTCCTCAAGATTTCAAAGTGGGAAGAACTGCTCTTTCTGCTGCCAAAGCATTTTGTAGTGCATGTTATAAGATGTGGTTTTTTTCTGCCTGGGCTTTTTAATCTACCTAATCTCAGCCCTTCGCAATTTTCTCAGAATTCCTAAAAAAATAATAATAATAATCAGATAATATCCTTATTTTATTTTACAGCAACACCATAGTTATTCATTTAAATGGAAATTTTATGGAAAAGAATATAAACATGTCTTAGACTCCAAAATTAATCAAGGTATTAGACTTCTTACTTAAAAAATATTTTTCCACATATATGAAGTTAGTAAAATAATAGTTTGATTCATTAACTTAGATTAATACTGTGTTTACCAGTGCTTACTAGGTGACAGAAATTATTCTAGGTGCTTGAGTTATAGGAACATACAAAACAGACTTTGACCTCATGGAACTATGAGTTTATGGGAAATAAAACAGATATAAAAGACAAATAGTGAAATAAATATGTCATATGCTTAATGATAATAAATACAGTGAAAAAAAATGAAAAAGCATGAACAGAGTTCTAAAGGGTGTGATTATTTTGTATAGGGTGGTCAGGGAAAGCCTCAGTGATGAGGGGGGTAACTGAGACCTATAAAGTGTAAAGGAATGAGTGCTGTGGCTAATTTAAAGGAGTGAAATTTGAATACCCAACTCCCCTAACGCTACTGAATTTTTCATTTTTAAGTACATAAAACTTCCTTAAATAATATACAACATAGGATTAGTTATGTTTATGATTTATTACTCCAGTCAAATGCAAGCTCCACTCAGGTAAGTAATTTTGTCAGTTTGCTGCCCCACAACAGCTCTTCATAAATATGTGTTGAATGAATGAATGGGTTGACAAAGAGCATTTCAGCAGAGAACACAGCAAGTGTGAAAACTGTGAGTTGAGAGCATGCTTAGGGTGTTTAAAGACAGGAAGAAAGCTAGAAGACTGAGTCAACAAGGGGAAACAAAAGGAGATGAGTTCAGAGAAGGAAACTCAGAGGGAAGGTGGAGTGAACTATTTCAGAAACTTGGGCTTTTGCTCCTTTTATTTCAAATTCTATGAAAAGACATGGATGATTTGGGTTGAGGTTTGGCATGATCTCACATTTTTAAAAGATTACATTTAAAGTATATAGTCGAAGACCAAAAAGGAAAGCAGAGAGACCAGTTTTTAGACTATTTCAATATTCCAGACGTAGAATCTTGGGGACTCGGATTAGGATGCTAATGAAAAAGACAGTGAGAAAGATCAGACTCTACGTATAAGTTGAAAAGAAAGTCTGTTAGATTTACTGATTAATTTATAGAAGAAATAAATTATAAGAATAATTCAATATTTGTTTTATGAGAGCAACCAGAAACAGGTTTTTTTTCTTTTTCTGATTTGAGATGTCTAGTACACATACAAGTGAAGATATATTATAGGCAGTTAATCATAGTGATCTGGAGTTTAGGGGCAAGGTCTGAACTAAAGATTTAAGTTGAGATTTCTGAGCATATGAATAATATTTAAAACCAAGTGACTGACTATAATCTCCAAAGGTATAAACATAGAGAAGAGAGCTTTGAAGTTTAAATCTCAGGGTTTTGTCAATGTACAGGAAGAATCATAGAAATGAAACAGTACTGGAAAAGTGATTGAGAAGGAACGACCAAGGAGCAAGGAAAGAGGAGAAATAAGAATGTGGTGTGTAAGGAATCGAGAGAAGAAAAATTTCAAAAACATAAAGTATTTCAAATACTGTCATTAGCTAAAATAAGATGATGAATTAGACTAAGTTAATTAGCAATTAGGTTTAGCAAGGGAGATTTAAATAGCCATTGGAGTGATGTTTCTATGGTGTGGTGGGGATAAACATTTATTTGCATGATTTCAAGAGGGGATGAGAAATATATATATAACCCTTGGCTGTTCTAAGGGTGGTCCCTGGACCAGGAACATCAGGATTTCACCTGACATCTCATTAGATATGCAGAATTTCAGACCCCATTCTAGGCCTATTGCAGGAGAACTGATTTTATTGAGATTCCCAAAGATTCCTATCTAAATTATAGTTTGTGAAGCATTGGTCTAAAGATCTCTTTTAAGTTTTATTTTATGAAGAAGAACGATATTATTACCACTGGAGGGATATAAAATCCTGTGTCATCCTAGCGGCATAGGGGTGGAGAGGGACAATGCACAGAAGTGTAGTTAGCATTTTCCCTTGGTTATTCCTCAGTGAGGCAGTGAAAAATCACAGGTCAGTGAGATTTAGAAAAGATTTATTAAAAGTATATTTTAAAAAGGCAAAGCATACCCCAAGGAAGCACATGGTTTCAGTGAAGAGCTATTAAAGAGTACTGTAACAACAACAACCACAATAACCAACACAAAAGGGCCCAGAAGTGAGAATGTCTGCATTGTATTTGGGCCGTGATGGGTAGTTCCAAAAGCATTCTTAGGTGATTGGCAAGGGAGGTCATTTTGATTGACACTTGGCTGCTATATGACTCTGCCTAGTGTGCAGGTGCTTACCCAGAGTTCTATTACCATTGGGGTAATCTTTGGGCATTGTCCAGGCTGGGTCTCTATTCCTTTTTTCTCCCTGTTGTTCATGTCCACTAGCTACCTAACATTATGAAGAAACAACTAAGGATGTTTTTAGAGTTTGTGAGAGAATGTTTGTGAATAGATGGGATAGATTAATTAGGGAGGAAAGAAATTGAGGCAAGAAAAAAGACAGTTTCTAAAGTAACATCTTTGAGTAGGTGAGAGAGAAACATTGGATCCTGTCCATAGGTAGAAAGATTAGCTGCAGGTAGGAGGAATCAATTAAACCAGAGAGAAGACTGAGTTACATGGGTGAACAATCAAGTTGATCAGGGCTGTACAGGCAGAGTCTGAGGATCTCCTGTTACTTTTAATTTTCATTAAAATGTGAAAAAAAAAGACATCAATGGAGTATGATGAAAAGGGTGGAGATTTGAAGAAAGATAGGTATGCAATGGTTGTAAAGGATATTAAGAGAAAGAATGTACATATTATAGGAAGTCACTAACATTTCTGGTAAATGTATAAGAAATTTCTTGAAATTAGTTAATTGCATTTAAAATGAGACCAGGAAGCATGGGTACATATACATTTTACTGCCCCCCCCCCCAAAAAAAAATTAGGTGTTTATGTACAGATATGGAATATGTACAGATAAATATAACAGGTTTGGAGTTTTGCAGAGGGAGAATACAATGTAGAGAGGCAATAATACGAAATTGGAGGGTGTGGGATAGTCCAATGATAGACAATAAAATTTAATTGAATAAGAATAAAAGTATGTAATAACGAATGAAGAAACAGTGCAAACATGATAAAGCCTCAATGTATTTTGGTTCTTTAAAAAGTGAAAAATTAATATAATTTGTAATACTAGAAGGAATAAGATAGAAACATGGGTAAGGGTTGTAGTTCTGGAGTAGAATGCTTTAAAATTATAATGAGATGGCTCTTATTAGTACAGTAACTTTTTTATAATGAGAGAATGTATGGCATTTAATAAATAAGCAGCCATTTTTAAGAAAGTTCTAATATGAAGTAACAATTTTCCAGGAACCAGTAATGTAGCACAAGCCCTGACAGTTTTCCTTTTTTGTATTGCTAGTGCCTGACAAGCTTCTATTGCTGAGGCAACCATTTCAAAGAGACATCCACTTCAAAGACAGCTATCTTGAATAAACACATAGGCAGCCACACAGTAGATAAAAAGACAAGCCACATCCCCCTCTTATTGAGGCTTTTTTGTTTTTGAGATCTTGGTTGATTTGATAACAGACTATTTAAGCCACTTGTTTTTCATCTCCTCAGGCTTTGAATTCCCACTCTTATGTTTTAAATTTACCAATAGTGAGCCAAAGAAATTCAAATGCTCAACCCCAATAAAAAACAAATTCCAAGAGTCTGGACTTGCTCTCCCTTCCCCTCTCTCTCTCCCCCTCCTCCTACCCTCCCCTCCCCTTCTCTCCCTTCACTCCTCTGGAGGCCTCCCTGTGTAAGTAATAAGCTTTTATTTTTTTAGTTTCCTGATGGATACTGCTGGAGGGCATCTTCCAATCATAATAAGAACACCAAGGGACAGTCTAACTACAACATTGGTTACCCATATGCTGAGGCTCACACAAAACAAGTAATTATTATTTTTTATATCAAAAGAGAAATAAAAGCAACACACACACAATCATACATATAAAACATGTGTAACCCAAATAATTTAAACTAAGATATTTAAGCAAAAATGTCTTTAAATTATCTAAGTAAATTTTACTTTAATGGAAATCATATGGGATGTCTGTAAAACAAAGTACTTTGTTATCCTAACAAGGTGCATCTATCCATAAAAAATTATAAGTGCAAGATCATTTTAGATTTCTATTTTATTATAATTTCAGTAAGTTCTTTTGGTCAATCCTCTAATGAAGTGTCAAAAATTTCTAAAGCAATTCTGTGTGAAATATGCACTACAGTTAGTCAAACTTTTTATTCACGTAAATTCATTTTAGTTTACTTTCATGTAAGAATGAAGCTATTATACTCAAAGGATAGGCAACACAAAGGCATCGCCAAATAGGAGAGTAATTTGCCTTTCATTCCTATGGGGAGATAAATAAATGGTTGCTAGGAGCTCTGCTCAAGGACTATAAAAGTGAAATAAGCAGCAAACACAGAAAAATTAAAGATAGACAGCTAACTTGTGACTCATGTTTGATTACAGTTTTAAGACTGTCAAGATAAAGAGTTGTTTCAAAATGAGAAAGGATATTTGATACAAATACTCAATATTCATCTATGTTCAAAGTAATATTATAAAAGGTTGACATCTTAGTATTTCTGAAAAATGAAATGACTATTTTATTTTATAAATACCTTGACAAATACCATTTTAGTACTTATCCTCATGTTATTCAGTTTCAATCATGCATGGTAAAATTTTAACAGTTAAAAATATTGATTGTGTTCAGGTCCTAATGTGTGGTGCTCATGACTCTGCTCTTCCACTCAGATCAGCAGGACTGAGCCCACAGCCTATCGTAAAGAAATGGAATACCTACTATTTTCCTTTACAGCAGGAATTAGAACTTTCTCACTCTCTTTCTCTTTCTCTCTCTCTCTCTCCCTCAAGAGTTAAATAGTAATTATTTTAGACTTTGTGGGCCACAGGATCTCTTGAACAACTCAGCTCTGCTATTCCTCATGAAAACAGCTGTAGACTATATGAAATGCATATAGTCTAAGTTATATTACTTAGCTTTATTTCTTTAGTAAAAAGAGAACTATCTATGTTTATTAAAGAAATAAAGCAAAATAACATTACCAGGTTCTGATGAAGATGCTCCTCCAGTTGGTAGACTGCTGACTTCTTGTATCCACATATGGCATGCTCTTTGTATCTTCTGATTAGAGAATACAGAAGGAACTAGCTCTCTTATGACTTTTATAAGGACGCTAATCCCATCCGTGAGGTTTCCACCTTCATACCTCCTCTAATCCTAATTACCTCCCATAGGCTCCATCTACTTCCTAATACCATCACACTGGAGGTAGGGTTCCAACATATACATTTTGAGGAGACACAACATTTAGTCTATATCAATGGGCATAATGATCCTGCTATAAAAGAAAATATTAGGTCTTCATCTCTTTTCACATATAAAAAGAGTATTTTAAAAGAAAGATTGGAAAATAAGGCAATCATCAGTGGCTATAGTACAGATACTACTAGCAGAATAGGGTAAATATTTATAATTCATGGATTAATAAATTAAAACATGAGATGTTTCTTTCTTTTAAAAAATAAAATCTTCAACATTTTGGCAACAGTTATCAAAAAGTGAGATAATATATCTACTTGATATTAAGAACATTAAAATGGTAATTTATATATATTTGATTATTTGTATAAAAGGTGATTAAATACATAAGAAAATACTTAATTCTATGGTAGTAAAAGTTTAAAACTGGAAAACATGAACCAAAATTAATACAAATAAATACAGAATGGTTGAATATGCCAATAATATAAAATATAATTTGTTAAGATAATAGAACTAGCCTTTAAAAAGACACTGATGGTGACAGAAAGAAACTTAATTTTGGATGGTAAACACACAATGCAATATATGTGTGACCTATTAGTGAATTGTACACTTGAAACCTGTTTGATTTTATAAACCAATGTCATCCCAATAATTTTATTTTTTAAAAAAAGCACACTGAGCTTGAATATTTTTAATCTTTAAAATCTGTGAAACTATAAAATTGTATTAATTATGTTCTAGAACAACCCTGTTCGATAGAAATATATATCGCATCCAATTTAAAATTTTCTAGTAGCCACAGTTAAAAACATAAAAGAAGTGAAATTAATTTTAAAGATACATTCAATTTACCACAATAAATTCAAAATAAAATTATTTCAACACATCATTAATATAGAACATTGTGAACATCATATTTTACATTTTTTTTATACTGAGAAATGTATATTTTGAACTTATAGCACATCTCAATTTGAGACAGTCAAATTGCAAGTGCTCAATAGCTATAAGTGCCTAGTGGTTCTATACTGGATTGTACACTTCTAGGGCATAGGGAAAAAGTAAATCTTCCAATTTCAACTCACAAAGCTATTTTAAAGTTGATAGCAAATATCTTACTAAGCATAGCATTAAATTCCAGTCTCATGACTAAGGATAAAAGAAACTTAAAGGAAATGCAAGTAATTAAGTTTTATTAATATTAAAAAGTAATAATAAAAACAACCAAATGAAGTCCATTTTAAGACTGAAAATATTTAGAAAATTTATGAATATAGTAGGTCATATCAATAGAAATAAGAGGCTACAAATCTGAAGGAAAATAAATGATCATTTTAGTAAATTTTGTTGAATTAACTATATATATATATTTTTTTTAAAGGCACCTCTGCCTTATCTCATATCTCACAAAAAGTCATCAATTCGGTCACATAGAATTTTTAAATGTGGAGGGTAAAACATTAAAAAATTCTAAAAATAAGATTTCTTAGACATAATGAAAATCATTAAAATTTCATTAAAAATAAGAACATCTACTATTCAAAGACACCATTTAGAAAGTGGAAAACCA
>NW_011888845.1:4403013-4411232 GCF_000151845.1 Pteropus vampyrus | reverse complement strand
CAATAGAGACAAGTACAGGAAAGTTTATAGTAGCCTCGTTCATAACAGGCACAAACTGGAAACTGCCTAAATGATGGCCATCATGATTAGAACAGATATATAATTTTTATATATTCATAAAATCAAAAATCACTCAGCTATGTATTTAGCTAAAGTTAAACTGAACACAACAAAGATGACTCTCACAAATATAATGTGAATAAAAAAGTCTAGATAGAACAGAGAATATACTGCAAAATTCCATTCATATAAAGAGCAACTGAAGGAAAACAAACAATTGTAAAAACTCTGTATAGTCTTTATTTTGGGGAGGAGGGAGTGGGAAATAATTATGGGGAATGAGTAGGAAGAGAACTCCTGAGATACTGGCAATATTTTATTTCTTGACCTATGTTGTATTTATGTGGGATTTATTTTGTGAAAACTTTGTATTCAAAAAGTTAAAAGAAATTTAAAAATATATGTGATTAAATCCATGCACAAAATTTAAAGGCAAATAACTGGTTAAAAAGTTCTTCCTTCTTTCTAGATGTTTTCTTGTATCACTGGCAAATGTTAGCTAACCTCAGAGGCACTGGAGGCCTTGTTAAAACAGATTTCTGGACCTTATTTCCAAAGCTCGTGATTCAGTGGGTCTGCTTTTGGTATCAATAATTGAGAAATTTTATTTTTGAAAAGTCCCAGGTGATGCTTATGCTGTTGATGTGGGACCACATGTTATAAACTACTAACTTTTGTTATTCTCTTAGAAATATACTTTCCTCCATCCTTCTAGTCACTAACTCACTGTTATATTCATCCCAGTTTTAGCAAGGTCACACAATAGAAGCTTTCTCTGTCCCCCAACTACAATTATGACATTAGAGGACCCTCTTCAGTACTTCCATAATATCTTCCCTAGAAACTTATCTATATATTTTACCTCTCTGTCTAGGTTTCTAATTTTTCCACTATGTGTGGTGTTCTTTAGGATTTATTTTATCCCCAGTTTGTCTTTTATTGTGTATGTTGAATGTATAAGCAAATCCCATCGAGTTCTCAATTTCTTGCAAGAATTTACTTTTTTCTTTTAGGGTCTCATGTTTCTTTTTTTTAGTTCTCCCTATTTCAAAGCCAAATTTAACCATGACTTTCTTAGGGCTCTCTTCCTTCTATATCCTTAATGCGTAGTTGACTCAAGATAAGAATTGTGTCCTAACAATCTCCTGCTTCACTAATTCAGCCAAAGAATTTGCAATGTGTTTTTCTCTACATAACATTTTTGCTTGCCTCTTTCCTGGTGGGGTGCACCATTCCTTTAACTAAGTTGCCAGGAGATTAACAATGCATTGCTCTCCGTTCTTTATGCTTCTTAGCAATTTTATTTCTACTTTCCTTCTGCCTTTTCCTCATCTAAACTTGCTCTTAAAACTTTTCAGATGGGCTGCGAATTATCTCGTTATTTTCTCTATCCCAGTTTTGCTTTCCACAAAAACACTTCCAAAGAAAAGAAATATTTCTCCTATGTTCTTCGCCCTCTGCTTTCAGAACCATTACTTCTTTATCATATCCTTTCCCTCCTGCTTTCTGGGGCTCCCAAATCTGTTTTTAATACATAATGCTAAATAAATGCAATCATCTTCTTGTTCTTGCTTAAAAATATTGTTTTCCATATTTAATGAAAAGATTTTTTATATTTCATCAAATCCATATCTTTTTATGAGTCAGTATGCAATTACATTTTTTAGAGAAGTTCTAGGGCTACATGACTAAATTTATAAATGTTTCAGAATTTTGTTTCTATCACAAACATATTCAAATATCCTAGTATTCAGAAAATGTTTTACATATTAGTTTAAGCATGCATAGAAAATGGATCCCTCACCTCTGTCTAAAGATGGCAGAAATATTATGTCTTCAACTACCCTTACACCTAGAAGCTATTATTAACAAGGAAGCTTTCTCTGCTTTTCAAAGTTCGAATGCATATAAACTGTTACTCTTCATTTTCTCCTCAAATGAAATTCACGCCAAGAAGGTAAACTATAAGTTAAGTTAGAGGTTGTTTTTCTTCTTTGGTACCTTTGTGTCTAGAAACGTTATTCCAGGCATTTATAACCAATGAAAACTGAATGCGTAATGTAATTAAGTGTGCAATTCAGTTACAAAGCTCTCCTGTGACCAACTGTCTTGGTCAGTTGCAAAGCCTTTAGTCATATAAATGTATATTTGATTACAAAGGTAATGCTGAATACTGTGGTTAGTTATTCTTCCAAAAGGGTAGGAAAGCATTATTTTTGTATGTAAATAATAACTGAAAAAGATTTATTAAAACACTTTGAATAACAAACTATCTGTCCTATATATGTTCTCTGAAATCAGTAAGGAAAATTTATATAATTAATTTTAAATAAATTTAATAATAAAAAAGAAACTAGTAAAATTTGGAAATGTGGCCTCTATTGATATTTGCTTTCTTTGTGTTTGGGAGCACATTAAAATGATAGCAGTTATTTTAGTCATATATTAAGGAATGCCAATAATCAAAAGAACTAAGAGAACAAAGAGACTGAGTTTGTAATTTCTTTTTGTTTACCTCTAATTGTTGGGGAGAATTTTTCTCTACTATTCTATGTGTTTTAGAGGTAGAAACAATGTCTAAAATGTTTAAATCAAATTTAGTTTGCTTTAATTTCTTCTCATGAAACTTTCCTTCTGAACTATGATCAGAAGCTAAGAGTTTTTTTACCTTTAATAAAATTCTGACTTTGTTAGGCAAGTGCTTATAGTTCATGGCTCGGGACCATACTTTTAATGCTTTTTCAATTTTCACCAAAGTTCATGGATATGGCCGGTCATCTCAGCAGGTATTAGAGCATGTGGTGGCTTTATAGCAACATATTTTTCTTTCTGGAATACTGATAGCAAAGATATTAGATGTTTTGTGGCTATATTTACCCACCAAACTCAAGTGCATGTAAACAAACTGGAGATTATAATACTGAGTTTCTTAATAAATTGAACAGAAAAAATTCTATTTTATTTTTATTATTATTACTGTTTTAATTTTTCCTCCTTGTATTGAAACAAATTGCTATTTCTTCGGCTGGTTACTAGATAAAATAAAGTAGCAACCTTGCATTTAGTGGTTATGTTGTATGGAAGTAAATAAATAGTTAAATAAATTACATTCTTAACTTTAAGTGTTAAAATAACATGGAAGATGAGATTGCCCTAATCTGAATCACAGACAATGTGGTAAAACATCAGGTAGAACTGAGCAAATTAATTCTTTTATTCTGCATTCATGGGAGTGCATTTTCCTAAATCACTTCTACTTTTTATCTCTATTTATTTATTTATTTTTAATAATAAACATCTTAACGGTGTTGAAGTGATATCTCATTGTGGTTTTGATTTGCATTTCCTACATTAGTGATGTTGAACACTTTTTCATATGTGTGTTAGTCGTTTGTATATTTTCTTTGGAGAAATATCTGTTAAGGACTTTTGCTCATTTTTTAATCAGTTTTTGTTTTGTTTTGTTTTATTTTGTTTTGCTATTGAGTTGTAGAAGTTCTTTATATTTGCTTTTAAATATTAACCTCTTATCAGATATTGAATTGCAAATATTTTCTTTTATTACATAGGTTGCCTTTTCATTTTGTTCAATGTTTCCTTTGCTGTGTAGAACTTTTTAGTTTAAAGTAATCCACTTGTTTGCTTTTGCCTTTGTTGTCTCCAGTTTTTAAATTGTCTTGTTTGTCTCTATCAAAACTGATTTTACGAAAGTTAATTGTGGGGAACAAAGATAATATGAATAAATCAAATAGTGACTTTTTCTTTCACTGTATATACTTCTATTATATTCTCTTTATTAATCATATACAATATTTACAATATATATTATAATGTAAAAAATTTGTTTTAGGTTATTAAACAAAAGTTAGTAAGTTGCAAGTCTTTCCTTACTAATTTAGATGATTTAATGTATAACCTAAATACTAATCTTCTATTGTTTACATGTATTGAAAATATGTTTTATTTTGTAACTGTTTAAAATTTCATGGTATTTTAAATGTTAAAAGTTCCTATTATTAATGTAGTCAAATATATCAATTATTCTTTTAGATTTAATACTTTGTGTGTTATTTGTGTGTGCACATGTGTGTTTGTGTGTGTGTTAAGAAAATATTGCTGTAAAGATATCAAAACCTGTCAAATGCATCAAAGAGACACCTTGCTGTATTGCTAATAAATCCCCCTCCTGAGGCAGCAAGATGGAATCGTAGGCTATAAATAAAAGATGTGCTGGCACAAGACTTCTGGCAACAATTAATTGGAAGAGAAATTACTTGGGTCCAGAGCCTGGTGAGCAACCAGAAGACATTACTTGGAATCCGCTTTTAATAACCACTAGAGCTCTACAGCATTGGAAAGCAGCTTATCCTGCCAGACTCTAGGATTCTTCCATTGGATATACAAAGTTAAAAAAAAAAAAAAAAGCAAACAAACAAAATAACAGTGTGTCAAGGTTAGCTGATACCTTTTTCAGCAGCCACAAAAAACAAAAGCTGTGTATAGTCCAGGAGAAAGCTAAATACTGAAATCTGATCTCTATCATCCTGGCTCCACTGTCCATAACAAGAAGTATCATGTAATAAAAATACCCTTTCTAGGATACTCACTTCTCTGGTCTCAGAGTGACTCTTCAATTTGCTAATTTGCTTCCGTTATCAACAACACTTCAGTTTACAACCTAAGAAGATGATACAGACCCTTGAATAGACAATCAGGTAAATTGAAGAGAATAATCTGTGTTGTCTATGGAGAAATACCAGGGATAAAAAATTATTTTTTACTTAGGATGAATTCTCAAAAAAATAAGTAAAAACAATTTGAAGCTGATGAAATATTCTGGAAAATAAATGAAGAAAATAATACTTGATAGGCAGAGAAAATAATTTTTTTTAATAATTGCAATGGAAATATTAGTTCTTATAGTAACATTTTGTGTTCGCTATGCCAGGCCAAGTTCTACTAGCTTTACATGGGTAGCTGCTTTAATCCCCCACTCTGTCAGGTAGTACTGCTATTATAGATGAGGAAAATGAAGCATATGGAAGTTGAGTAATTCGCTTTAATGGACACACCTCCTTGTGTCAGACCCAGGGATCCATCTCTATGCCCTGCATTTAACCAGAGGTCATATTAATTTTTCTTGCACCTTCTTCAAGTTGCTGCCTTAAGTTGTACTGTTCATAGTCTAATTTCTTGAAAGAATTTTCTATACACAGCATCTCAAAACTTGCTTTTCCACTTGCTCCTCTCTCCCTCAGCCACACATGCCTTTCCAGATTGTGGGCAGGATCACTAACATACTACAGAATCCAGTGAATACTCTCAATGTTATTGTTAGTTGACCCGCCAACAGAGCAGAAATTAAAATATGGATTGGTCCTATTCTTTAAAATTGTGAACACTTGACATGTAATTGAGAACACTTAATATGAGATGTACTATTTTAACAAATTGTAAGTATACAGTCTAGTATTATTAGCTATGGGCACTGTGTTCTATAGCAGACTACTAGAAATTATTTATCTTGCAAAATTAAAATTTTATAGCCTTTGGGGGGAAAAAAAAACCCTCCCCATTTTCCATTCCCTCCAGTCTTTGGAGGCCACTATTCTACACTCTGCTTCTATAAGTTTGACTATTTTAGATATCTCATTTAAGTGGAATAACAGTATTTGTCATTCTGTGACTGGCTTATTTTACTTAGTATGATGTCCTTGAGGTTCATTCATGTTGTATATGACAGGATTTACTTTATTTAAAAAGGCTGAATAATATTCCATTGTATGTGACTACCATATTTTCTTTGTCCACTCACCCATCAATGGGCATTTATGTTGTTTCCATATATTGGCTATTGTGAATAATTATGCATTAAATATGAGAGTGCAAATATACTCTTTGGGACTCTGATCTCAATTCTTTTGGACATACTGAAAAATAGTATTGTTGGATTATACAGTAGTTCAATTTTTAACTTTTTGAGGA
This sequence comes from Pteropus vampyrus, assembly GCF_000151845.1. Lineage (NCBI taxonomy): Eukaryota > Metazoa > Chordata > Mammalia > Chiroptera > Pteropodidae > Pteropus > Pteropus vampyrus. The sequence goes on along the minus strand of NW_011888845.1, from coordinate 4,405,187 downwards.
CTCTTTATACTGTTATCCATAATGGCTGCATCATTTTACATTTTCATCAAAAGTGTACAGGGTTCCAATTTTTCTATATTCTCTCCAACATTTGTTACTTTCTATTCTTTCGGTAATAGCCATCCTATCAAGTGTGATTTTGACTTGCATTCCCGTGATAGTGATGTTGAGCTCCTTTTCATAACCCCATTAGCCATTTGTATATCTTCTTGAAAAAAAATGTCTATTCAAGACTTTTGCTCATTTTTAATTAGGCATTTATTTTATTTTTTGCTATTGAGTTGTATAAGTTTCTTACATATTTTGAATATAAACACCTTATCAGATGCAGAGATAGCAAATACATTCTCTTGCTCCATGGGTTGTCTTTCCACTTTATTGATTGTTTTTTTGTGCAGAAGCTTTTAATTTGATATATTCACTTATCTAGTTTTGATTTTGTTGCCTGTGTTTTTGGTGTTATATCAGGAAATATCTGCCAAGATCAATGTCAAGATTTTCCTCTGTTCTCTTCTGAGTTTTAGGCCTTATGTTTAAGTCTTTATTCCATTATGGGTTGATTTTTGTATATGGCGTTAGATAAGAGTTCAATTTCATTTTTTTAAATATGGATATCTAGTTTTTCTGACGTTCTTTGTTGAAGAGACTAAACTTTCTCCATTTTATATTCTTGCTCCCCTGTTGAAGATCAATTGACTGTACATGTATGGATTTAATTCCAGGCTCTCTACTCTGTATGTCCACCTTTAAGTCAGTTACCATTCTTCTGATTAATGTAGTTTTGCAATATATTTTGAAATCAGAAAGTGTGATGCCTCCAGCTTTGTTCTTTCTTAATATTTCTTCAGCTATTTAGGATTCTTTTTGTGGTAACATATGCATTTTAGGTTGCTTTTCTCTATCTGTAAAAATATCATTGTGATTTTGGTGGGGACAGCCTTAACAATATTCAGTATCTCAGTACATGAATATGAGATGTCTTTCCATATATTTCTGTCTTTTTCAACTTCTTTCATCAATGTGTTATGGTTTTTAGGGTACAACTCTTTCACCTCTTTGGTTAAGTTTATTCTGAAATATTTTATTCTTTTTAATGTTTGTGTAAATAGGATTGTTTCTTTAAATTCCTTTTCAGAAAGTTCATTGTTAGTGTATAGCAACATATTTTGCATATTGATTTCATATCTTGCAACTTTATTGAATTTGTTTATTAGTTCTAACACTTTTTAAAATGAGAACTTACGGTTTTCTACATGTAAGACTACATTGTTTGCAAACAGGGATATATTTACTTCTTTTCCAATATGGATGTATATTCCTCCCCACACCCCAGGGCCAATTGCTCTGTTGAGAGCTTCCATTACTATATTGTATAGAAGTGGTGAGAGGGAGCATTCTTGTCTTGCTTTTAATCATTAAGGAAAAGTTTAAATTTTTTTCTTCATTGAGTATGATGTTATCACTCTAAGACAGAGAAAGATTGGCCCAGCTAGAGATTCTGGGAACCTCTCAACCTTTTTCTATGGATCTGCATATTCTATTTCTTTCCCTCCTTCCTGGAGAAGTGTTAAGGGTTGTACACCTTCTTGCATTTGCACAGAGTTGTACTGGTCATAGTACACTGCCACCCCTTTTCCTGGGGGCAGTCCACTGAAAGGCCAAGGATGTTAGCCACATGCTGCACCCTCTCTTTCCCCCCAGGAAAAAGTCATGAGCCAAAGCAATCTCTCTTGGTACTGAGCTGTGCCAACTTGGGAGAGGGGCTGATGTGAGTTAGTGAAATTGTACTTCTTACCTCTTTTATTTGCTTGGTCTCAGTTTTGTACTCATCAGGGTACTACAACTTCTTAACTTGAATTTGAAGTTCTCATAAAGGTATTTTCATCCATGTGTTATTGTTAAATCATTGTTGCTACTGGGGACAAGGACCAGGACTTCCTATTCTGCCATCTCTCTGAAATCACTCCCTCTGCCTAATTTTTCGATGTTGCTTTTCCTTGATTTCCTACTATCACTGCCTATGTTGTAGGTTGCTCCTTCTCACTGCTTTTCATATCAGTGTCTCAGTGCCTCATACTTCATTTTTGTTATATTAAAAAATAATTTTGAATATTAAGAAGAAAAGTCCCTTACCAGATTCCTTCTGGAAAACAAGAAAACATTCAATAATAATG
>NW_011888845.1:4390910-4402963 GCF_000151845.1 Pteropus vampyrus | reverse complement strand
GTACTACAACTTCTTAACTTGAATTTGAAGTTCTCATAAAGGTATTTTCATCCATGTGTTATTGTTAAATCATTGTTGCTACTGGGGACAAGGACCAGGACTTCCTATTCTGCCATCTCTCTGAAATCACTCCCTCTGCCTAATTTTTCGATGTTGCTTTTCCTTGATTTCCTACTATCACTGCCTATGTTGTAGGTTGCTCCTTCTCACTGCTTTTCATATCAGTGTCTCAGTGCCTCATACTTCATTTTTGTTATATTAAAAAATAATTTTGAATATTAAGAAGAAAAGTCCCTTACCAGATTCCTTCTGGAAAACAAGAAAACATTCAATAATAATGTCATACTCCAAATCTAGTTAATTTAAATCTTCAGCTCTATGAAACTAAGCAGATAAGCACTAATCAAATTTGTAAAGGGGACACTAAAGATATATGAAAGTATTTTCAAAGTAAGTATTAAGCTTCTCATAAGACAGTTTTGAAATAGCGATTTCATCAACAGATTTATTTCCCAAAGTTATTTATTGGTATGTTAAATATAAAGTTATTATGTATCAGGTGCTACTCTAGACACAAGATAAAATAATGAATGAAGTAAATAAAAATGTATCACTTTCTTGAGCTTATATTCTGATAGTAGAGCACAGAAAATAAACTAACAAATAAACAAAACAATACCTGTCATTATTATAATTATTTCAATATATAGTATGTTTGATGGTCACAATGTTATGAGGAAAAAAGCATATGGGAAGTGCTTGTGTGGGGACATAGGATTTATTTTTAATGTGGTCAGGAAATGCCTAACTATACAAAAAACAAAATGTCAGTATGACTGCAAAGAGTAAGAAAAAAGATGAGGAGAATAGGAGACGTGGTCAGAGATAAAAGGAGGCCAGACCATGTAGGTCCTTTTCAGACATTTTAAGAGCTCCTGTTTTTAGTAATATAGGCCCCTACTAAGGAGAAGCATTTAGGAGAGTGATACAATCTAATTCACATTTACACAGAATCTTTTTTTGCTGCTATTGGAAGGAAAGGTAGAAGTAAAGGGATTAATGATCAGAACATTTCAGTAAACCAAGCTAAACATGATGGCACTTGGGAGTAGTGAGAAGTGTTCATATTTAAATCATATTTTGTTGGTAGGGGCAACAGGATTTTTTGAGGAGTTCAATTTAGATGTGAGAGAAGAAAAATATTAAGGATAAATGCAAGTCTTTGTGCCATGACCAACTGGAAGAATAGACTGATAATAATTAAAGTAGAGATGAAGGAAGAAATATAAGGTGTTTGTGGCATGTTGAATTTAAGACGTTAATGGACATTCAAGAAAGCAAGTGTCAATTACATGTAAAAGGTTGTATTATATGGGAAAATATTTCTGGAGATTTATATTTGGGAATTTTTTTCAGGTTATGTAGTTTTAAAAAGATATTAGCCTAGGCAAGAAGACCAAGGGAATGGGAATGGAGAATAGATAAGTTTAAAAAGCTGTGTTTTGCTTCTTCCCCTTTCCAAGTGTCAAGAATTTTAGGAGATAATGAAAATATAACAACGAATACAGTATTGGAGGGATCAGTGTGTACTGTCCTGGAGTCCAAGTAAAGATGATGTTTCAAAGAACAGAGAAGAATCAATGTTACAGTATCTAACATGTTAGAGCGTCAGTTCTTTCCTCTGCAGCACCAGGAATTGGAACATGATTTAATAGATTATAAAAAGATTCCAAGCCCTAATATTTTATGGGAATCATGAGGATGTAAGATTCAAAGAACTAGAGTGATTCAACAAGATTACATATTCATAGACTATAAAACTGTGATTTAGAGAACATTTGAAGTGGAAAAGTTATGAAAATAATTAAATCATATCCAAACTCATCATATTAGAGATGAAAATATTAAAATAGAGTCAGGTTCAGTGACTATGAAATATCTAAAAATTTGGGTCATCTTATAGGCTCTTCAGGATAGATTTATTACATTTTCTAAAGGAAGAAAATAGAAATATGCCAAAAGTTGCTAATGAGACAATGACTTTATAAGGAAATTTTCTAATAAAAATTAGTACTAGAGGAAACTTCGTAAAGACTTTTAAAATTTGAATATATACTTACTTTAAATAGATCTGGATTTGTGTTTTTAATTTATTTAATTTGCATTTAAATCTTGTTTTGGCCCAGAGGAAAAATAAATAAGTTGAAATGCCATGTTTCGTTTTAATTTTAAAATGAGACCTGAAATATGAATTACACCTTCTCAATTCAGTAGTTTAGACAATGATATTGCAGACCTCTATTTCCTATTGCCTTAGTCACATGTCCTCTTGAAAATCTGACTTTAAACACAAGCCTAGCCAATCTCATCATCTTTCATTATAAAACTGGGTCTTTTGAGTGCATAGCACCCCAGGAGAGATGAGAAAGAGCTAAAAGGCTGGGAAGCAATGTGGATGATTAAGTGTCAGGGGACCTTGGAAGCCAAGCACTGTTACACATTGCGGACCTGGTTGAGGGCACGAATTATTATCCAGAGATGGTGGAATTTTCCAAAATTTGAAAAACATTTTGCATAAAGATGCAAACTCTCTTTAAAAATATATGACTTTTGAGAGGGTACATAGAACCCTGAAACTCTCCCTTCCTCTTCCCTTTGCCAAATGATGCACATACTACTAGAAACACCAACATAGGCTGTGCCTTGTATTTGAAATGTCCCCTTAATATGAAAACTATGTCAATACGTTAAACCTTTATTTATATTTTTACTTCTCTTTGAAGGCCTATTTATCTTATTTTAGTTAAAACATTCTCTTTCTTTTCTGTACTTTTATAACTCAATTATCTCTGCCATTCATGGCATAATTAATATTTATTATACATATGCTCTTGGGGGCTGAAGAGCTAATATTCTGCAGGGTTTGTATTTTATATTGTTGCTGTGTCAATCAGTTGAATAATGAATGAATGAATAAATTAACATCACATCTGAACCTAAAGTCACTAAATTTTATGTTTAAATAACTCAAATTTTCTCACCAATATAAGAGAAAAATTGAATGTGTTTCATTAGTTAGTCAGGTTATAGAACTATAAAACAAAAAATTCAATATTTTTGAAATGTTTCCTATATGATAAAGTGTTGCCCTTTGGTGAATGAAAATACCAATGTAATCTTAATTATTTATGAAAGTAGGGGCTTAATGAAACTTAAAGGTATTTCTGTAAGTCAAAATAGTAACGCTTCACATTTTACTATTTGTTATTTTGGATTTCTATTTTCACTGTTTTCCTAATTGAATTTTACTTTATATAATTGAGTATAAAATATATATATAATTTAAATAAATACAGCCCTCATTATAGGCTAAAAATCAGGAAAAATCCAAAGTAAATAATTACGTAAACATCATTTTATAGTCATTAATGGAATGGCTAAGAAAAAGAAAAGGAGGAACAAATTAAATTCTTGACTCAAATAGAAAACTAGATAAAGAGTTCTTGAGATCTCTACACAGTGTTTCCTACAACTGCATGCAAATCTACAATTATCTCTAAATAAAAAGATTATTAGAACATGTTCACACTGAATATAGCATTTAAGTTAACAAGGCATTATGACCAAGAAAACAAGAAGAGTCTAGCAATAAAGACAATTATTAATTTAGTTGGCCACATTGGATTAATTAAATAAAATCATAGATCATCTTATTTAATGCAGGAAAAATTTTTAATAAAAATCCACATACTCTAAATATAAATGCCGGAACATTAGGAATTATAGAGACATTCCTAAAACTCATAATGGTTGTTTACTAACAATCAACAACACATCATTTTTTAATATTGCAACATTATAAACACTTTCTTTTTAAATCAGGAGCAAGAGAAAGAAGATTGCAATCACTACATCTATACAATGTTATTCTAAAGGACTCAGCTAGAACAATGTGATGAGGAAAAAAAAATGATGTTATAATCGTCCATTCAGTGCTTCCCAGAATTTTTTATCGCAGGGAATATACAGAAATTGCTAAAGGAATCAGATCAAGATCTTGCCACAATTATAACCTATTTGTGACATAGAAGTGTTCCACTACAAATGGTTGGGAGACTCTGTTCTATATAGTAAATACCTATAGTAAAAAACAATCTTTTGGAAAAAAGTGTTCATCCAGTTTACCATATAAAGTTTCAATATACAAAACAGATTTTTTATACACCTTTAACAAATATTTGAGAACAAAAATGCTTAAGACATATTGAAATAATTATAAATCTTTCTTGCAAAATAAAAAATATATTTAGATAAATGTAAAAATAGAAATGAATCTAATATTTAATACTTTAAAAAACTATTCTCCCCAAAATTAATCTACAATCTCAGTGAATTTCTAATTAAAAACCTACAACTTGATACTTAAAGGCAGAGTCAAGAACAGCCAAGACAACTTTGTATCAAGTAAAAAGCAAGACAGATCTGACCAGATATCTAGAGTCATAAACTTTATAAATTCACAGTAATTAAGAAAGGATGGCATTTTAGAGTAAGATTGGTTAAGGATCCAGGGCAGAATAGAATGCCCAGATAAGCTTAAAATAATGGTGAGACTATAATCTCATTGGTTATTTAAGCAGTTCTTCAAATCTGCATTTTAGTCTTTACTAGTGACTCCTAAACAATCCTCAGTAGAACAGGGTGTTCTATGGATATAGGTATCCAAGTTGAAACAGAATTGAAATATGTTTGCTAGATTCAATATCATATCTCTGCTTTGACCTATTTGGAGATTTACAGCACATGCTTGTATGTAAACAACCTGGAAGTCCTTGGGTAAAAGAAAACTTTTGACTTTAATACATTTTCTAAACTTTTCAAGAAATGGAAATTTCCCCCACTTGGAATATCTATTATAATACCTTGTATGTATGTATGTATGTATTTTTAATTCTAGAAAATAGAGATTAGGGAATATGGCAGAAAACATGAATTTTTATGATGCCTTTTACTTTATGCTCACATGAAATTTTCTCTATTCTCATATGAGCCTTTCCCATTTCAAAAACGTCCTCGTCAAGCTTATATATAAAGCTAAAATCTCTGCTTGTACTTACATTATACACTTGCACAATGGAAGCAGTTAGAAGACATCTTTTAAAAATTTCTTCTTTAGGGCTAAGGACATTTTATACTTCTTTTCTTCAAGAGAAAGACAGATGACCAACTAAGGGACATTTCTTATTCATCTACGTAGGCCCAAAACATATAACAAAGTGTTTAACATGTCATGAGAACTAAATACAAGCTGTTGAAGTAATGATAATATTAATTAACTTACTAACAACTTGATTTCTCATGTTTTCTAAGCCGAGGAGCAGTAAGAAATGTGTCTTTTGTTGATTATATTTTTGCCACATATTTTTATTTGTATTTATGAGTGTTGATGCTTCATAGTCACGTTGCATATTAATTTAATAAAATCAATTCATTATTATTCCTCTAGCATTTATGTTTATATTTTAGATCATATTCAACATTTATGCTTTTTGTAATGAACTTTTACTTTTTAATATTTCCACACTATATTTTGACACATTATAAGTATTTTTATAGACCTGTTTTATATGAGAAAGTCCAAAAAACAGATTTCTCCAAACTTTTAAAATCCTTATTTGGAAAAATACTGTGAAAGAACCCTATTTTAAAAATCATGACTACCATGAGATGGAATCAAAAAACCTCTCCAGAAATTACTGAATGAACTAAAGTAATTCAGTCAATCAATAATTCTGTGTGTTGACAGACAACTGCAGATCAAAATTGTATAAATTCCGGTATGCTTTGCATATTTTGAAAGATTATGTTGCTATAATTATAAATCTTTTTGTTACCATCATTTAAACATGATATCTATGAAATAAAGTAATGTAAATATAAAATTAATAGGACTGTAAAACAGGAAGAACTAAATACACGCTTAGCCCAAATTTTCTTTTTTGTAGAGAGAAGGGCACTGAGACCCAGAGAAATGTATTGAAATTTACAAGGACATCCAGAAATACAATTTCCTGAATCCTGTTCAGGCATAGCTAGGAATGGTCTAGCAAGGCTAAGGCAAAAGTCATATACAAAGCTGCTAAATTTGCTTGCTTGAAAAATTAACTGTGAAATCCTCAGAGAGGCCCTCACTGAGATTTATTTTCTGTTATGTGACAGGATTCATTCTCAAATACTAGTCTTTTGTAACTGAAAACTTTTTTTTACAAACCCGCTAAGAATTTTTAATTATTTTATTTCATTTTTGCTTGCTTTTTGACAGGGAAATGGCGATCTTTTTAATAAGACTGACAGCTGTCAACACAGATACCCTAACTTTCTTGTTCTCCACTATACCTCTGTTACCAGTGCCTAAAACAAACATGATAGAAACTCAATAAATATTAATTAAATTAATGAATGGATGAGTGACAGTGCCTGCATACTCAGTGCTAATTTGATTCTTCTTAATGTTTATAATTAAAATATAATTGAAACACACACACACACACACATATGTATAAATAAAGAAAGCATTGTATTTTCTTCTTAATCCTGCAAGACTAATGATTTGCCTAATCATTAGAGTCCCTTGTTTATGGTACCACCTAACTCAGCATTTCTAAGTAGTTCACGAAACTTGTGATGCTCTACTGTGTTTCTAAATATCTGTGTCTTACTACAGATTGTCAAATTACTCAGTTCCACCTTGGATCTATTAGTTTAGATAACCAGGTATAGGTTAAATGGCTCAGAATTCAAAATTTTGAAAAAAAAATTCTTATGCATTCTAAAGTTTAAGAATCTAGGTTTTATTCATCTATAATAGAGCTACTTCTAATATAAATTACTATTTTGCACTAATTCTGAAAATGAATATAAGAATACCTCTGGTCCCTTACTATTAAAAATGTTAATCAAATATGTCAAAGTTAAACGATGAACACAGATGTTAACTCTCAAGTTTGTTCCTAACACTTTTTCTTTATATGCATAGGATTAGAATAAAATTAATAATCTAAGTTATAGAAAATAAGCAACAATAACAACAATAATAATAGATTTTAATGATATTCATTAAATGATGATTCATTGGTTAAAAGTTAAGGGTTCCTATGTCTGGGTCTGAAATTTAATAAATGCAATTTAATTAGAAGGCCGCTAATTCTATGCGTATTACTGAAAATTGTTGTTCAAGCACTTTTCTTTACACATACATATTCCCATTGTGCACTAGAGTCTCTATTCTTCAATAGGTTCCCCATATGCCTGTTTTATTAATTTCAGATCCTACTTTTAAAGTTTATCTTAGATCATTGCCCAGTAAATTTGGGCTGTGTAGATTTAAAATGCAGTACCTACTACTTTTTATTTTAAACTGGCATAGGCTGGGTTTCAGAATCAAGTCATCTAGTTTAGAGATGATTTAATTAATTTACTTTATTCTTCCTTCTTCACAAGAAGGGACACTGTAGTTTAAAAAAAATATATATATATATACGGAAGTGGGATTTACTTTGCCACAAAGCTTATTCACATGAAGAGAGGTGAATGCTCTGCAGCTACCTGACTTTATGCAAGTTAATGAATATTTCTGAATTTTATTGTCTATTAAAAGGAGAATAATATCACTTACTTATAGTAAAGGTTGAAGGAGATAATTTAAGAAATGCACATAATACCTGTCCACTATTGGTATTAACATTAACATTTTTATGTTATTAAGAAAAGCTAACAAAATATCCTCTATGCTTCCCAATATATTGAGGAACACGTTCTGCTAGGCAATCTACCTTAGGTCTTGTATGTTAGAATTTTCTACTCTAGCCAAGATTAATATTTTAGTATAATTATCATCAGTTGTAATTATAAAAGATTCAACTATTGAGCCTATTAGATCATCTTTCCCAGTCTCTTTGCTTCATAACAAAGTAACAATGCATATAAAGTATCAAAGTATATAAACTACTTGATTACATTTATACGAAGATGCTAGAACCAATATATATATTTTGTCATAATATATGGTATATATAATAAATATATCTCTCCTTTTTCTCAATAATGTATTCAATTATCTTTCCCTTTTCTGTCTCTTCTGGCTTATTGCCTGTCTATACCTAAGAACTTATCTTGCTTTCCTATTAACACCCGCTATATTGTGCATATATCACTTGTCTATTCCTCTGACAAACGACCTCAAGAATAAATTATGCTTTAGCAATTGAAAATAAATTTAATTCCTGCCAAGTCAGTAATTGAAAAGTGTCTATTACTCCTTGGGTAGTTTTTGTTGGTACGTTTTGATAATTATTTGTATTAAGCTTATTTGGCTTTTTCGAATTTGTGAATCCAAGTGTCCAGTTTCAGTTATTTACCCTGCTTGAATATTTCTCATAACCTTTCAAATATGTAGAAAAAAATCACTTTTATTAATTCTATGTACTAAGCACATGAAAAAGATTGAAGGCTTGTTTTTCACTAGCCCATAATTTAAATAAATTTATTATGCGTGCATGCATAATAATATTCACCTATAACATCTAAACTCTAAAGTTCCTCATAATTGTATAATGAGAAGAGAGAAAAATATTTTAAGTGTAATTTCACTACTCAATTTTATAACACCATAAAATTAAATTTGTCAATGTTTTTTTTTGTTTTTGTTTTTGTTTTTGTTTTTAACTTGCTAAGCTTTTAATCCTTTTCGTATCTAGTAGTATCCTCCATGGTATGTTTGGTAAGTTTAAATTTACTTAACATTACTTTTGATTAGGGATAAGTTTACCTGACAGCAAAAACATATATTTAAACAAATTGAAAAATCATAAAATTATGAGTTAATTATATAAGGTGCACTAACACATAGTCTTAAGAATGCAATAAACTGAAAAAGTTTTTTTATAAAATCTGTACATTCAGATAGAAATATCATATCATTGCTTTATGTATGCCCACCTCTGAAATCCTTAAATTCAGTTGTTTATTCTATTCATATTCTGTGAAGTTTATTTATAAAATATAATTTTTACAAGTCACCTTATTGATAGATTAAAGGCCTACACTATTGGTTACCATAACTTTATGATATGGTTAAACAAAAATTTCCACAATAAAATCTCCCAATTAGCTTATAATGTCCATAAGATGTATGAGTACCACTCACAATTTAGAGAAAATGAAAGTTTGAATCCAAAGCAATAGAGTTTGAAAACTTTCATATAGTATAAATAACATTATTTTAACCCTCAAAGTTTTAAATTCAATATTGAAGCTATTTTTTGTGTCGCTCCAAAGGAACATTCTTTAATTTCATTTCACTAACCCAATTGATCACCTGATTCATCAAACATGTATCAAATTTATAGTTCCTCTTTCATTAAAAATGTTTAGATAGAAGAGATAGCATGTCAATATTGAAAAATAAATACTTATACCAGCAAAGTATAAAAAAAAATAACATCTAATCAACTTTTAGTCTACATGAATTTAACTTTAGTAAAATAATCTTCTTCAAAAGTTATGCCTAAGTAATATTTTTTATCCAGTAAAATTGCATCAGGTATTATATTTAAGGTATATTAACTTCAAAGAGAAAATTGTTCAGAACCAAAAGGATTTTCTAAGTTTGAAAGTTTTAATACCAGTAATAGAGTATATATATATTTTTAAATGCTTTGATTTGAAGAGGTACCATCCTCTGTTTCCATGACTTTGATTCATTGCTGTGTAGACAGAGTTAAACTCATGATAATACTGAGAGGTGTGCTAGCTGTTAACTTCACAGTGATTAATGGCAAGACAAGATATCAGGCATCTAAGAGTTGAGAAACTATTAACTTGGGAGAAAACTGAAAAAGCCAGAGGGAAATAATAAGTCACACTAACAAAAGTCAATGAAAAAGCAATACATTGGTCTTGATTGTTATTTTGATATATTACTGAATTCATGCTAAATTATCAAAAGACACTTTAAAGTAGTGTTCATGTGGTCTAAATCTAAACTTGCCTAAAAAATAGAGCAAAGAACACATCATTACAGCAAAACTTAAGAAGTAATATATAAAACATAGTAAACAAGTTTTCTATATTTTTTGAATACAGAAAACCATATGAACATTTAATTCTTACAAGATCTAAAGGTTTTAAATGTTATAACCTGAAATTCGGATTCATTACATTTGCATAAAAATAACTGTTGAATCATGGTTCAAATCAATAAACTTTGTTTTATTTACTTGCTTAATCATCCGTCTCTCTTAATAGTATTATATTTGCGAAGGTAGTTTCCATGGCTATATTTTTTACTACTAAATATTTAGCGAATCGCACAGAACCATGACTCTGTATAAAAAAGTTAAATAAGCAATTAATGAAATAACTTGAAAAATCTGTTTGTCTCATTATGAAATGTTAATTATTTCTTTCAAATAATAACAAATTATCTTGACACTATTTTCCCAAGCTATAAATATTTCAGTCCAAGGGACTAGCTAGCAGCCTAAGTTAAACTGAACAATTTAGGAAAACTTCAATATATAGCTACCTTAAAACATTACTAATCTTCTTTGGTTCTATATACTTCATTAAAAAAATTAATTTAAAACACTGCTCTTAAATGTTCACACAGCTTTATTTGGAGAATAAAAAATTATATATGTATGTTAAAATATGAAGTTCAGCATACTATTGTAAACTGTTTTATATTTTTCTTCTGGTTTTCAAATACAAATGTGACATTTCTTTCAAAGCAGGAGCCCTTCCCCAAATCTAACATCGTAACATATCTTTCAGAAATTTTAATTTGCTTCTATTTGCATATATTAATTCACTCATTCTTTTGTTCTATTATTTTTCATTCAACATTCATTGGGCATAAAATAACACATATTTCAATATCCTGGAGTCTCATATGAAAAAATGAATAAGAAATATTTTAGTATCTAAAAACAACAGCCTGCAAACATGTAAAAATCACACAAACTGTTGCACATATAGCATTAGCGGAATGTTCTGGGTTTTGTGCATGTGAAGAGAGAAAAAAAATAATGAAACATGAGGGAAGTAAACACTTTGCTGAGAAAACAACATGTTGGCTCAAATTGGAAAAAAAAAAAACAAACAAAAAACTTAGTTGTCTAGCTTTGTTATGACAGGCCATGGAAGAAAAAAAGAGGAAATGGCATACCAAGACTTATGTTAAAGAAAATGTAATGTTTACTTTGCCTGGGGTGTAGAGTATGTGGATTAGATTGGCTGAATCTAAGCTTGTAGATATACAGTCAAGTCACATTCTGAATAAGTATTTTTTTTTAGCAGAGGCACTACTGGCAAATCGAATAATTCTTCGATGTCCAGGACAATTATTTGGAGGTTATTGAACATCATTGGCCCCCATTCACTAAATTCCAGTAACACTCCCTCACCCTTGCAACAAGATAAAACTAACCCTCTCCCTTACCCCAAGCACCATTTTCCAGATGCCTCCATTGGCAATTGTAGTCCCACACACATACACATTCCATGGCATCAAGGGCCATTGCGGAATGCTGAAAACTTTGGACAATATTCAATAGAAAATGAGGATAAAGAAGATGTTAGATGACTAATGTGATCACATGTGACATCATACTCTGATATCTTTCTACATGATTGTACTGTGCTTTAAAATATTGAAAGCATAAGGTACTTATGTGATAAGTAGTTCAAACTATGAGAGAAAAACAGAAATCATCTTTAAAGTATGAACACTTTTATTAAGATTCATTAAGAATCTAAATATGGAATGTGCTGGTTTACAGGTTATGACAGCTCAACACTTGTCGATTACTGCTTCACTGACATAAAACTGCATCAAGGAATATCTCTGTTTTATTAATGATTCTTCATGCTCTTCAAAGATAAACATCACAGGATATTCTATTTATCTACACATGTATGTACATAAAGACTTACATACTCCCACTAACTCACACACACTGCTTTATAAAGCCTTCACAAATATAATTTTGAAA
>NW_011888845.1:4388121-4390860 GCF_000151845.1 Pteropus vampyrus | reverse complement strand
CAGCCTAAGTTAAACTGAACAATTTAGGAAAACTTCAATATATAGCTACCTTAAAACATTACTAATCTTCTTTGGTTCTATATACTTCATTAAAAAAATTAATTTAAAACACTGCTCTTAAATGTTCACACAGCTTTATTTGGAGAATAAAAAATTATATATGTATGTTAAAATATGAAGTTCAGCATACTATTGTAAACTGTTTTATATTTTTCTTCTGGTTTTCAAATACAAATGTGACATTTCTTTCAAAGCAGGAGCCCTTCCCCAAATCTAACATCGTAACATATCTTTCAGAAATTTTAATTTGCTTCTATTTGCATATATTAATTCACTCATTCTTTTGTTCTATTATTTTTCATTCAACATTCATTGGGCATAAAATAACACATATTTCAATATCCTGGAGTCTCATATGAAAAAATGAATAAGAAATATTTTAGTATCTAAAAACAACAGCCTGCAAACATGTAAAAATCACACAAACTGTTGCACATATAGCATTAGCGGAATGTTCTGGGTTTTGTGCATGTGAAGAGAGAAAAAAAATAATGAAACATGAGGGAAGTAAACACTTTGCTGAGAAAACAACATGTTGGCTCAAATTGGAAAAAAAAAAAACAAACAAAAAACTTAGTTGTCTAGCTTTGTTATGACAGGCCATGGAAGAAAAAAAGAGGAAATGGCATACCAAGACTTATGTTAAAGAAAATGTAATGTTTACTTTGCCTGGGGTGTAGAGTATGTGGATTAGATTGGCTGAATCTAAGCTTGTAGATATACAGTCAAGTCACATTCTGAATAAGTATTTTTTTTTAGCAGAGGCACTACTGGCAAATCGAATAATTCTTCGATGTCCAGGACAATTATTTGGAGGTTATTGAACATCATTGGCCCCCATTCACTAAATTCCAGTAACACTCCCTCACCCTTGCAACAAGATAAAACTAACCCTCTCCCTTACCCCAAGCACCATTTTCCAGATGCCTCCATTGGCAATTGTAGTCCCACACACATACACATTCCATGGCATCAAGGGCCATTGCGGAATGCTGAAAACTTTGGACAATATTCAATAGAAAATGAGGATAAAGAAGATGTTAGATGACTAATGTGATCACATGTGACATCATACTCTGATATCTTTCTACATGATTGTACTGTGCTTTAAAATATTGAAAGCATAAGGTACTTATGTGATAAGTAGTTCAAACTATGAGAGAAAAACAGAAATCATCTTTAAAGTATGAACACTTTTATTAAGATTCATTAAGAATCTAAATATGGAATGTGCTGGTTTACAGGTTATGACAGCTCAACACTTGTCGATTACTGCTTCACTGACATAAAACTGCATCAAGGAATATCTCTGTTTTATTAATGATTCTTCATGCTCTTCAAAGATAAACATCACAGGATATTCTATTTATCTACACATGTATGTACATAAAGACTTACATACTCCCACTAACTCACACACACTGCTTTATAAAGCCTTCACAAATATAATTTTGAAAGGTAAAATTTTAATTTTTTTAAAATGATTTTTAAATAAGTTTTCTAACAATTTGGGAAATGCAAATGCAATATTTTTGGTAACTATATTATGAAAACGATAACAACTTACACCCTGATGAAAACGGTGGTCAAAACAAAGTCTGTTTCAGCCAAATTTTTCATTCAGTAAAGCTGTGTCCACAATGTATGATTCTTTGTAACATTATTATATAATTTGGCTCAATACTTATCATGTTTGTATCTTTCAGGATGTGAAGTATGAAGTTTGTATAGCTTTTAAGATATGTTGTCAGTGATGGAATTTCGACTGCATTATGTAAGCAGGTTAGAAAGTTAGAAGATAGGCATTTATTTTTTCATCAATATCCTGGTGTAAAGGTTTTGTTGTTTTATTTTGTTTTGTTTTTCTAACTATCTAGAGAAAAGTAGATTGATTAAGTGCTGTTCTCTTCATTCTGTCATTCCTATACATCATTAGCATTTGAATGGAAATCATATGGTATATTATCTGGAAGCAATAGAGCATGACATGCTAGTTAGAAACAACAGTTTTGATTAAATGTTAGGTTTGTGAATTTGATTTTCACCTTAGGAAACTAACACTCACATCCGTATGCACTAGTTAATTTGTTCCCAGTATATTTGCTATCCATCACAAGATCTGGCCTAAGAACAAAAACAACCTAATCCAAAAGATGCTTGAGGACCATCTGCTCCACTTTGCCTTATGAGACTTCTGTTGTTTTCCTTCACTATAGCATGGTTTTGGTGATGTTCTCAATGACATATTATTTTCCTGTAGTTTATTTTGGCTTTCTTCCTATAAGGAATTTGAGAATTGTCTCCAGCTGCCTCCAGCTTAGATAGCCAATTATACAACTTTAGCCTTATTGGATGCATATGGGATATGTGAAGAAATTTTAATTAAAATCTTTGAGTTGTCAACTCAGAAAATAATTTCTTATGGGACTTTTTTGGAAATTATATAATCATAAAAATGTATTGAGTTGTTAAGCACTTTCTCAACTCTATATTTTTGTATTAGAATATATACAATTTAAAACAAAGTAATAACAAAACTAAGTAAAGTGGGTAGACGCTGTTGCCTATAATTATTAACTATTGGAAATAGAAAACAAGTAGCAGCTGATTTGAATTTCACTGTTCAGATTCAACTGTGAGGCAAATAAAAAGAAATAAAATTTAATTCAATCAGATAAA
>NW_011888845.1:4382113-4388071 GCF_000151845.1 Pteropus vampyrus | reverse complement strand
AGTTAATTTGTTCCCAGTATATTTGCTATCCATCACAAGATCTGGCCTAAGAACAAAAACAACCTAATCCAAAAGATGCTTGAGGACCATCTGCTCCACTTTGCCTTATGAGACTTCTGTTGTTTTCCTTCACTATAGCATGGTTTTGGTGATGTTCTCAATGACATATTATTTTCCTGTAGTTTATTTTGGCTTTCTTCCTATAAGGAATTTGAGAATTGTCTCCAGCTGCCTCCAGCTTAGATAGCCAATTATACAACTTTAGCCTTATTGGATGCATATGGGATATGTGAAGAAATTTTAATTAAAATCTTTGAGTTGTCAACTCAGAAAATAATTTCTTATGGGACTTTTTTGGAAATTATATAATCATAAAAATGTATTGAGTTGTTAAGCACTTTCTCAACTCTATATTTTTGTATTAGAATATATACAATTTAAAACAAAGTAATAACAAAACTAAGTAAAGTGGGTAGACGCTGTTGCCTATAATTATTAACTATTGGAAATAGAAAACAAGTAGCAGCTGATTTGAATTTCACTGTTCAGATTCAACTGTGAGGCAAATAAAAAGAAATAAAATTTAATTCAATCAGATAAACAAAAAATATTTTCAGAACCTTGCTTGAAAGCAAAGGCATGAAAAATATGCCTTTCAAAGAATGAATTTTGACTATTTCCTTCCTTTATTTTCCTCAGAATATTTTGTTTCTTTTATTTGGTCCTTTCTTCACCCATCTCTATTCTTCCATTCTTCCTTTTTCTGCTTTGAAGTAATTTTCTTTCTTTACTTAGACCTCTTAACTTTTTATCTTCCTCATTTTTCATATAGCCTCTCTGGGACCTCTTCCTTATTTTAAATGCTAATTAGCACTTTCTAATTGAAATTTTAAAAGCTGAGTATTATAAGCACTTTAGCGCATCACAAAATTCTGTGATCATAGGCAGATTTCAAAATAGTTTAGTGTGTAAAATACAAGATGCTAAGGACTCCGCTATCTTTTAAAGAAAGTGTGAAAAAAACAGGCTATGTGTCTAAATTTTATACTTATTTTATTTTCACAGTGCATGTCTAATTCTTCCATTCTTACACAGTTTGAAAACAAACCAGGCTTTTATTGGTTTCTGGTTTGTGAGATTGGTGTCATCCGAATCCTGGCCTATTAGCTCCTTCAGGGGCACCACATATCACAGTTTTTACAATATTAACTTCAGCTTCCGCCATGTCTATGATACATAGTTTATTACCAAAAAAAAAAAATCAAATATGAATAAATATAACATCAATCATAGGTATAAGGAAAAAAAGAGGTCTTAGGAAGTCCAATTTCATGTACTTCTATTTTTTCCACTTAAATTGCATTTATAAGATGTTATAAGTTAGATTCTCTGGGAATCAAATATTGAGACAGAGTTTAGTGTGTGGAAGGGAGGAGGGAAGAAAGTATCCTGGAGAAAGGTCGAAGTGGTGGAGCATGCAGTGACCAGAGCCTCTACTGATTTCTGGAGCTAAACATGGCTGGTCATAGCAGTCATGCTTGGATTTCTGGAGCTAAACATGGCTGGTCATAGCAGTCACACTTGGAATGGAAATGGCTGAGCTTTTGTACTTTCTTCATCTGACAATATTGGATATGTCCTTCTTTGAGTGCAAGCTTAACTCTCCAGCTGAGGCAATCTCTGAAGTGGCTTCCTGCTGAAGGCGACCTGTAATCATCACTCCTACCCAGCAGCTGGGTCAATAAGTTCCTCCTTAAAAGAGGTAGGCAATGCATCTCTGCATCCAACACCTAAGAAAAATTTTACATTTCCAGACTTTTGCTGATGAATTTTGTTGTAAACTATGACATGTTCTTAGCTTATCATTGTTATGAAGTTTTTGATACACTCAAAATTCACCCTTCTTTGGTATTTCTCATTTTATTCAAAATACACTTTAACTTTTATCTGTGGTCAGATACTTTTGTATATACCTGATATTCTTTAACAAATTTCTTTGCTTTTTTCTTGCTTTTTATTCTTTAGAAGTACTTGTAAATATAACTACTAGTAAAACATTACTAGTATCTTTCTTTACTTTTCTTGTGTATTTTTCTACATTAATTTGAAAAAAAAAAAGCTTCTGTATAAGTGATATAGTGATATAGTTGATTCTATGGACGGAATAATAGGACCTTTTAATTCCGGCCCAAAGTAGAGAAAGATAATATTTATGTTTATGGTGTTTATTAGCACCACAATTTAAATATGAGGATAAGTGAGAGAATGCTTTTAATTTGTTTATATACACCACACACACACATACACACATTTCAAGTGTTTTAATTATATTTTAATTCGAAGAATTCATGTAATGAATTAATTTATTACTTTAACCTAAATGCATTAGCTAACATCCCAGTAATAATTCAGAAGCCTCTCCAGCAGTACTTAATAATTCTTATTCCACTATAAATACTCAACAAATAAATATTTGAATGGTAATTTATCACAGATCTTTAGAGTTATAAAAATATAGTTGTGTCATATTTTTAACCTCAGAAATCCTAGTTTTGTAGTTAGCTTAAAGAGCTTGTTCATATACAGTAAACAATAGGTTAGCAAACATATTTCAGTGTTAAACTTGTTTTTCAATTGTTGCCTCTACAGTAGAAAGTTCTCACAATTAGCACTGCTTCTTAAATATAGGTACTGAACCCTACCTTTTCTTTCTTTTAATTTAAATGCATATTTTAACATTTTTATCTTCATAAAGATTAATGATTTCAAATTAATTTTATATTATTTTAAAATTTGCTTAAAGGTATATTGTCAATGAATAACTTATTTATACCAATGTACTTAAAAAAGATGATTTTACACCTTTTGCTTTGTTAACTGTTTAGAGGAAAATAAATATTTTCTTTTTTTATTTAGAAAACTATTCACAGAAAATTAAGGAAGCTTTACTAGTCTGAATTTTTAATGTATCTCTATGCAATCCTTAATAAAATTAAGTAATGATAATTTAATTAAATGCGATAATCTATGTCATACATTTATGACAATGTCTGATATCTAGTAAGTATAAAATGAAGGTTAACTCTTATTAATAGCAACTAAGTAAACAAATAGCTAAACAGAGTACGATAAACTTTTCCAGTACTAAGTCTGTCAAATTCTAAATTTAAGGAGTATTTTTATCATTTCGATAGAAAACAATATATTTTAATTATAATAAAACAAAACATTTGAAGGAACAGAAATAAGAACATAAAAAGATGACTGTTTTACTAAATTAAAATTTTCTTAAATGATACGTTCAATATTGAGTGAAATTTATATGCTTGAAATAATTAAGTTCCTTAGTGTACATCAGACATGTTTTTAGAAGGTTAAGATAAATTACATTATAACTTGTAATATATTACCCTACTCAAGATAATGATATATAATTAGTTGAATTTCACTGGACATTTTCAATCTGTATTCCTATTTAAAAATATTGCATAATTGAAACTGACATCTGTCTACAGTCAAAATGTCATTTGGAAGATTTGCAGACTACTAGTAGAGTCAATGAACATTGCCCCTAAGTCAGTTCTAAGACAAAGTGTTGAAGTGAAGAGCCTTATGTATATTATCCAGTCTAAGGGAATTATATGTTAGCAAATATCATTCCCGGCCTCAGATTCTGATCTTCTTTTGTACATGGCCATACAATAAATTGTACTTGCATGTATCATAGACTTGGCCAAATATATCATGTACTTGGCCCCATATCAGTAAACACAGAAAATCTAAACCCGTTGGGTCCAAAAATGAGCAACCACTGAAATACCAACAAACTCTAATAAGCAATCAGTCTAAAAATGGGCAATTCCAAAAGGACCTTCTTTTAAAAAAGAATATTAAGGTCATCAAATTACAAACAAGTCTGCAAGATCTTCAAAACAAATTAGGCTAAAAAGGTGAGGGAAATCTTTATGTATACACAACCTGTGATTGATACACAACTTTTCAATTCAGATTTTTTTCCCATTGCATGATATCAGAACATTCTGCTCTGATATAAGCTAAAAATGAAAAGTACAAATTTTCAAAAACATGTTTGATATGTGTGGACAGGTTAATGTTCAAAGTCTATATATGCACATAGTGAATGTTTAAATATTCAAGCAAACTATACTTATTAATTGCACCATTGTAGAGTAACTAACTAGTAAGTTTATATAAAATTTTGCATTTTATCCTCAAATCTATAAAGATCATCAATATGTTCATTTTATGGATAAAGAAATTTAGGCACAAATGATTTTGAAACTCAAATATTTCTGACTTTAAAACTATTGAAGACAATAGTGCTGTTTACCAGTATTTCTGGTTCTCTTTCTGAGCACATGAGGATAGATATTGAATCTCTTTACCTGTTGGAGGTTAGGTATGACCATATGATTGGTTTCAACCAAAGAAATTTGTACAGATGTGACATATGTTACTTAAGGATGAAAGCAATTAATTGTTGGTAAAAGCCTCTCCAGGGCTCCCTTTCAATGCAACAGCAATCGTGGTTGAGTGGAAGTATAAGGCTGAAATATCTTTTGCTTAATAGTTGCCTTAGAATGTCAGCTAAACTTGAAGTTGTGCTTCCATAAGTGAGAAATGTATCTTTCTTATTCGAAGTCACTGCCATTGTTTTGTTTTGTTTTTTTGGTGTTTTTTTTTTTTTTTTTTTTGACATGCAGATGCCATTGGAGCAAGCCCTGAGAATTTCAAACTAGAGCCCTTGGTTCTTGCCTTTTATATGGCTGTAGGGAGATTATTTGGAGTTAGCCTAACCCAATCCCATGAACTCTTTAAAAGCTGAATTTGTTTTTTTTTTTTTTTTTTTTGACTGGTTACCTTGGCATACCATCATATTCTGATGAAGAAAAACAAATTCAAGCTTACTCCAGTGTGTTATAATTTCAATGAATCATCTGAAAGTTATTCCAGAAAATTAACATTTTCACCTACAAATCAAACTAAAATGTATTTACGTATGTATTTCTAACCCTAACTAGGTTGCACAATTTGGGAAAAATATCCTAAAATATCAGTCAACTTATCTGCATAGGTGGCCCACCAGTGTCTCAAGCTCTTAAAGTGCAAAGTAAGCTCATCATTTCACTCTGCTCTTAAATTTATGTTATCCACTTAATCATCTCAATGGGAAACTGGGAAGCATTCCTGCTTCTTAATCCTCCTGACACTCTCACCTTACATAACCAGCTACACAGCAAATCACATACCTGTATCATCTTAACATGCACCTGTATCATTGTCCTTTTCCCTTTGGCAACACTTAGTTCAGGCCAGCATCGCTGGATTATAAAACTAGGCTTACTGCAACCTTCCAAACTCCAAATTATTCTCTACCTTTATTGATTCAGATGTCATTCTGAAATTCAAATCTGATCATGCATAAGTACTTTAATGAATACTTGTTATAGAACTTATGATTTTCTCTACTCTTGCACTTCACATCTTCCATTGTAATTTCTTTGTACACTTCTTTTGTCCTCTTTCTCCACAAACCTGTGACTAGCTTAAGGGCAGAGACCATAGATTCTTCTTTTCAATCTCCAATTTACTCCCACTCCCACCCTCTCTCTTCTGTCTTCTATTTAGTCACTAGCCTAAATTCAAGGAATATTCCATGGGAATCCTGGCTGCTGAGTGAAGTTGAAAAGATAAGAATTCCTAAAAGCAAAATAATCGATGATAATCTGAATAAGGCACCCTAAAAAATGGTTCCTAAACTTTGACAAATTTCCCAATTCCCATATATAACTTGAAAGCTGAAGATAAGTCACGTATTTTTGCTAATAGAACTGCTCAGATATGAGGATTCTGTTAAGTTCAACATTTGCACTATGTAACTAAGTATATTCAATACATTAAAAAAACTGGAAGTTAGGATATACCCAGTATAAGCAA
>NW_011888845.1:4375656-4382063 GCF_000151845.1 Pteropus vampyrus | reverse complement strand
TTTCCCTTTGGCAACACTTAGTTCAGGCCAGCATCGCTGGATTATAAAACTAGGCTTACTGCAACCTTCCAAACTCCAAATTATTCTCTACCTTTATTGATTCAGATGTCATTCTGAAATTCAAATCTGATCATGCATAAGTACTTTAATGAATACTTGTTATAGAACTTATGATTTTCTCTACTCTTGCACTTCACATCTTCCATTGTAATTTCTTTGTACACTTCTTTTGTCCTCTTTCTCCACAAACCTGTGACTAGCTTAAGGGCAGAGACCATAGATTCTTCTTTTCAATCTCCAATTTACTCCCACTCCCACCCTCTGTCTTCTGTCTTCTATTTAGTCACTAGCCTAAATTCAAGGAATATTCCATGGGAATCCTGGCTGCTGAGTGAAGTTGAAAAGATAAGAATTCCTAAAAGCAAAATAATCGATGATAATCTGAATAAGGCACCCTAAAAAATGGTTCCTAAACTTTGACAAATTTCCCAATTCCCATATATAACTTGAAAGCTGAAGATAAGTCACGTATTTTTGCTAATAGAACTGCTCAGATATGAGGATTCTGTTAAGTTCAACATTTGCACTATGTAACTAAGTATATTCAATACATTAAAAAAACTGGAAGTTAGGATATACCCAGTATAAGCAATTTTTTTTATATTTATAAACAAAGCACACAAGTATTTACCTTATATGACTCTTGAAAATAGTTTGAGTAGACAAAGAATATTACTTTTTTATTGCCCACTAGAAATATCATAGTTCACCAGGCACTGAGGAGGAATTGAAGTTTCAAGTTAAAAACCATTTCCAAGGCTATTTTAAACCTAAATAGCATCTAAAAAGGTATACTTACTCATAATTGCTTAAATGTGTATATAAATTCAAATTGAAATAATAGAGATTTGCTAAATAGAATCTTTGTAATGAGGAAAATGTACTTGCAAAATGATCCAACCAAAAAAATTTAAACTAAAAGAAATATAGAATTCTAATAGAGTTAATATTTGAGATCATTTATTCTCAAAAAATGCTTTCATATTTTCTCTGACTTAAAAAAATCAGAGAGAAAAACTTTATGCTATTAAAGAATTATATACGCAGTTGTCAAGAACTGATGACTCCTGCTAAGTGAACTTTGCTAAAATTAATTGAGCAAGACACACCTACTGTTTGAAAAGCCATCTGCAACAGTATATGAAAGAATAAGAAAAAGATGTGCTGAGTTACATTTCACAGAGACTGGGAATATTCAATTAATATTTTTACTTAGTGAAGATGAAGCAGTTGATGTTACTAATGATATTTAATGCCAATGACATTAATTTGAAATAATCGCTTTCATTATCTGTACAATATTTTGCATAGGTAAGCAGGTTGAATATAGAGACAGTAATAATTTAAACATAAAATGACTAAAGAACCAACTATAGAATCTTTCAACATCAATATTAAGGATATGCAAATTATTAAGAGAATGAGAATGTATATGATAATGAACATAATGAGATATTTTAAATCTTCCAATGTAATGAAAAGGAAGAAAGTAAAATATTTTTGTACAGTTTATTTTTTCAAAGGTGATAAGGCAAGAAGTGCCTGATACATAGTAGATGCTAAATAAATATTTTAAATGAATAAATAAACAAAAGACTGTCATATTATACATATATATATATCCCTGAATAGCCATGGAACTCTTAAGAAAGAAGAACAAAGTTGGAGGTATCACATTATCTGATATCAAACTATACTGCAAGGCTATCGTAAACAAAATACCATAGTATTGGCACAAAAACATAGACACAGATCAATTATAGCCTTCCAAAGATCTCAAACTTCTTTATAGATAAAGCTTAGTTAAAATAACAAAACAAACAAACAACCTAGCAAATATTTTTAAAAACTAAAGTTTTTTAAAGTATTTTTAAAAACTACAGTTAAAAGATAATAACAGTATAATAAATTAATTTCTAATTCCTGGGGAGCGGTCACTGTATTAAGGTTGATTTTTTCTTAAATTCTTCCTCTGTGATGGTTTAAATTTCAAGTTACTACTATATTTTCCTTCTTTTTCCATATCTTTTCTCATGAATCAATCTCTCTCTCTCTCTCTCTCTCCTATCTATAAATATGTCTGTCTATCTATCTATCTATCTATCTATCTATCTATCTATCTATCTATCTATCTATCTATCTAATCTATCATCTATCTATCATCATCTATCTATCATCATCTATCTATCATCTATATGTCTAAGTGGTATAGTTCAGCACACAGCTGCTGGAGTTATTTGGTATCCTAATCGTAATGGTGATTATGTAAATCTACACATGTGTTTAAATTCATAGAACTGCAAAACACACAAAATTTTACTGTATGCTATTTTAAAAATTAAAATTAAAAATGTTTAAAATCACTGATTTTAAAACTGTCACAATAAATATTTTAAATTGTGAGTTATACACTTTTAAATTTGTACACTTTCCATGATTATTATGTGTTGTTAGTATGTATGTCCAATTTTTAACATACACATACTTTCCAATCTCAGTAACGTTACAGTTGATTTTGCTAAAAGTTTCTATCTTGTGATTCAATAATTAAGCTTTTTCCTTTGATTTGCAAATATACAAAACAATATTTTTTTTTCCTTATTTAGATTACTGTAGGAGACTTAACTAGTTTCCTTGCTTTACCATTGCCCTCAACCTTGGTATATTTCACTAACCACAGCAGCCAGAATGATCCTTTCAAGCACATTATACCGTATTACTCCTCTGCTCAAAATTCTTCATGTCTCCCTATTTCTAGGTCACAATTAAAATCTTGCAGATGGCTCCTAAGAATGTAACTCATTTTTTTTCTGACTTCATCTCATAGTATTTCCACCCTTGTATCTGCACCACAAACATACTCTTTTTTTAGAGATACTGCAGTTTCTTTTCTCTAGAAGTTTCTTTTCTAAACATCTGCCATGGCCATTTCCTTACATTCTTTGAATCTTTTCTCAAATATCACATTATTAATGGTATCTCTCATGATCACCTTCTATAAATTGGTACACTCTGTCACTCAACATTCACTGATCTTCTCATAGTGCTTTGCTATTTTCTATTTTTATTCAATTATGCAGCAGCATTTATCTATTTCTTTATTCTAAATTATTTCTATCTCTATCCACTCGAATGTAATCTCTATGAGAATAGACATTTTTCTGTTTTATTCACTGATATTTTCAAGTGCATAATATAGTGCCTAACACAGAGATGCCTGATAAATATTTGTTCAATAAATAAGGATAATGAATAAATTTATTTGGGCATAAAATAGTTACCATGTGCATATAAAATACAATAGTTTATAATCAAATATTGAATAAAAATATTTATAGAAATAAAAAATAGTCTGTTTTCTTAATTTTTGTGTCAAAATATAACAAAATTTTATAGTTAAAATATAAAAAATACTACAAAGTTAAAAATACAAAAACATTATATAGAGGAAAATCAAGGCTAAAATATTTGGGATATATTTCAAATTATCTTTTAACTGTATAATATACACTTTTAAGACTTTGATTCCATGCAACCATGTTATTTGGTTTTTTCTTTTTTATCCTAGAGAGAAATCTATTATTTTTCAAATTTCATTATATTTTCAATATTTCTAGTCTACTGGATTTCCATAAATGGATATAAATTGTCCTCTAGTCTAATTTTACACAATAATCCAGCTCCCACTTAATGCATAGATCATTCAAAAATAATGCATTTTAAGTGAAATTTTAGATATACAATGGAAGGCAATAAGAGTTTTGACACAGCTTGTTAGGATTAGACACAGTTATACAGGGTAGATATTTTAAATGTTTTCCTTGATTGTATCATTTATTCAGAAGTTAAATTTTATGGATCACAAAATAGCAAATTGTATTGTCTGGTTTAAAGGGTGTCTGAGTTGTAATAATGATAAAATACCCCCCAAACCTTGTCAAATATATCTCTGAAAATTAAAAATAAGACTATAATTTGTAGCACAACTAAATCTCAAAGCTGAATTTTTACCAACAGCAAAGTTAATGTAACCAAGATAAAAACAGATTGTCTTTATATCATCTAAAATAAAATAGGACGTCACATCATCCATATTTTAATGTTTGCCCTCGAAATTGGGAGCCCAAAGTCTATAATTACATGTAGACTTTTAATATATCAAAGGCCTATCTCTACTCAACCCCTTCCTCTCCCCAGTCTTGCTCCATCTATTCAGAAGCAGCCACTCCCTATAAAACTCTGTGAGTATATGGGAGTATAGTATGAAAACTTAGGTTTCTTGCAGTCTGTAGGTTCAAAGTATGAAAGTAAGATCACTTGGTGAAAGGTATAAAGTTTATTTGTAGTAGTGCCGAGTTTCTGTGGTGGTATAACAAAAACTATTGTTTGGGCAAGGAACCTAACTTTTGCTCCAAGTGTGGGACTAAAAAATTTATTTGGGCATCACTCAAAGGAAGAGCATGGCCAAAGCAATAACATTGTATGATAACCAAAAATTTCTAAGTTGGGGTAGCTTTTACTTATTTAAGTAATTCTGAATCAAAAACAGTAATAATTTATGAATAAATGATATAAACATAAAGGAAAAAGTGATTGTCTTGAATACTCTACTAAAAAATAACTTAGAAAATAATGTACTGTATGAATAAGGAAAACCTGTTGCCATATTTAAGAATATATGGCATGTATAAAATAGAAAGGATAAAAATGAGATAAAAAGCAGAATGAAATGAAAAAGGATGACATAAGTTAGCATTGATGAACAAATAAAAATAGAATTAAAATGTTATCAGAGTCAGAAAGAACATAATTAACATTACAATATAGATAGACAATTTTTTAGACAAACGGGAAAAAAATGTTTCCAATATAAAAATATATATATATACAATTTTGAGGGAAAAAATGTAATAAGACAGAATTAGCAAAACAATTTAAGAATTACTTGTATTGTCTTAGGGAAAGGACAATGTGGAATAAGGAAATGTGGAATAAAATAAAGGCAAAAAATAAGCAAATAGACTGAACTTATAAATTAGACAAAGAATTAAGATCAAGAATATAAACTATGACAGTAATGTAAATGGATTAAAAGAAAAATAACACAAAAAAACATACACCATTATGAAGAACAAATTCATTTAGAATAGCTGATAATACAAAATGGAAAAATGTGTTGGCTAATACAAATATATAAAATGGAGAATTTAGATTAATTTCTTTTAAGATAGGGCACTGAGGTTCCCACAGTGTTATTAATGTGACTTGTTTATTTTCAAGAGTAACATTTACATGATAGTTCTTAATCTGCTTAAAATCCCCACTATTACCACAACAGCATATTATAGTCCTTGAGGTCTTAGTCAACTCAATAAGAAAAAATATTGAGAGGTAATAAGAAATATGTAGAGGGTTGATGAATCTGGGGATTAATAAAAGAAAAAATATATGGGTACAAGAGGCAGTAGCATGCAACACATTTTATCTGATGGTGCTTTGATAGAGTTGCCTGAGAGAGGAAGTCCTTCACAAGAGGAGACAATTCAGAGACTTAAGGAAATAGGATTACCATCCAGAAGAGAGGGGAGGGCAAGGGAACTCCTGAGGAATAGAGGAATAGAAAGGGCCCTGCTTTTCCAAGTGATGTCACTCAACAGCACTGTGTGGAATCTGAGGTAGATAGCTCTGAAAGGCAGGTTAGCTTGGAGTTTTAATACCACAAGACTTTGTCATATCGATGATCAGTAAATACTGGGTATAAGTTTCATAGGTTATGCAGAACAGCCATGTTCTATATATGACTAAAAATCTGCATGTTTAAGCTATTTGTAAATCATTAGATATGTAAAAATGTTAGTTCACACCAGCGGGCATTTGAGATAATGGGCCTCTGCCTGAAGTAAAAAAGTAAGCAAACTAGAAACCAAATATACACAGACATTTTGCCTTATTTATATAACAATGTATAAGACTTGAAATGGGAATATTAGTATTGTAACTACTTGTAGAGTAGATATTTTACATCTACCCAGAAAATGCATAAATGAACAGATAAAATACTAAATTAATATTAATTTTCCTCAAGGTTGCAGGACACAAAATTAATGTATAACACTCAATATCACTTCCTTATAATAATACTAACCAATTATAAATATAATCAGAAATAAGATATTTACTAGACTAACAAAAACTATCTGATACTTATGACTTATTTAAATATACATACACACATACATGTACATACACCTATAAGACCTTAATGAAGAAAACTATAATAAAAACATTAAAAATTTGAATAAATGAAGAGACATTCTACTTTATCAGATGCTGTAAATTACAAAGAT
>NW_011888845.1:4373151-4375606 GCF_000151845.1 Pteropus vampyrus | reverse complement strand
GAATCTGGGGATTAATAAAAGAAAAAATATATGGGTACAAGAGGCAGTAGCATGCAACACATTTTATCTGATGGTGCTTTGATAGAGTTGCCTGAGAGAGGAAGTCCTTCACAAGAGGAGACAATTCAGAGACTTAAGGAAATAGGATTACCATCCAGAAGAGAGGGGAGGGCAAGGGAACTCCTGAGGAATAGAGGAATAGAAAGGGCCCTGCTTTTCCAAGTGATGTCACTCAACAGCACTGTGTGGAATCTGAGGTAGATAGCTCTGAAAGGCAGGTTAGCTTGGAGTTTTAATACCACAAGACTTTGTCATATCGATGATCAGTAAATACTGGGTATAAGTTTCATAGGTTATGCAGAACAGCCATGTTCTATATATGACTAAAAATCTGCATGTTTAAGCTATTTGTAAATCATTAGATATGTAAAAATGTTAGTTCACACCAGCGGGCATTTGAGATAATGGGCCTCTGCCTGAAGTAAAAAAGTAAGCAAACTAGAAACCAAATATACACAGACATTTTGCCTTATTTATATAACAACGTATAAGACTTGAAATGGGAATATTAGTATTGTAACTACTTGTAGAGTAGATATTTTACATCTACCCAGAAAATGCATAAATGAACAGATAAAATACTAAATTAATATTAATTTTCCTCAAGGTTGCAGGACACAAAATTAATGTATAACACTCAATATCACTTCCTTATAATAATACTAACCAATTATAAATATAATCAGAAATAAGATATTTACTAGACTAACAAAAACTATCTGATACTTATGACTTATTTAAATATACATACACACATACATGTACATACACCTATAAGACCTTAATGAAGAAAACTATAATAAAAACATTAAAAATTTGAATAAATGAAGAGACATTCTACTTTATCAGATGCTGTAAATTACAAAGATACATTTTTTGTTAAATTACTAACTGAGGTAACATAAAATTGCATATTTTATGAAATAATAAAATTATTCTAAAATATATAGTGAAGTATAGAGTCAGGCATGGGTAAGTTAGTATTAGAAAAGAATAATAAAATGTAAGAATAATTGTCCAGACAGAATGAAAAATAATACAAAACTATATTAATAAAAATTCATGGCTTTGATTATGAAATATTTTTCAATGAAAGGCACCACAGGCAAATTTAATAGATTGAGAGATATATTTATAATATCTAAAAGTTAGAAAAGATTAAGAACTATCATGTAAATGTTACTCTTGAAAATAAACAAGTCACATTAATAACACTGTGGGAACCTCAGTGCCCTGTCCACTCTTCTCCCCTTAGTCTCCATCCAGAATCTGAGTGACTTTCATGTTGAGTTTACACCACAGAAGAACTAAGATCAGGAAAGTTAAATCTGTAAGTCGGACATTTTATCCAATGGGGCAGCCAGAAAGTGCTCTGTCTCCAGAAACTTAAACAGGGAAACTGGGCAAGAGGCCTCCTCTCCTCCAGGGCTTCCTCCCTTATATAAAGAACCCATTCCCTTCTCTTGTAGAACCAAAGCAAGGTAGAGGAAAATTGACATACTTCTCTTTTCTTGGCTTTCTCTTTCCAAAGCCTCCTTCTCATGCTTTCTTGGGCAAGAATAAGGGAGGTTCTATTATCCTAGGTCATTCCCTATTGTTACTACCAAATTGAGCTAGCTGACAAATTTAATTAATGAATATTCTGTACAGTAAGGCAGAAATATATGGCTGAGTTCCTCAGGACTGACAGTATGATTTGGGGGTTTTTAAAGGTTATTGATCAACTTGATGCATAACTCTATTTTGGATGTCAGAAGCTGAATGTCATCTCCTTTCTCTTTATGATTCCCCTATATTCTAGTCTCCTCTTAAACACTTGGACGCTTTGGGTTAATTAGGACAAAGGTTACATATTTAGAAAGGAATAAGAGGAAATCATACACATCCATATACATATGATTGCAATGTAGATTAAGTACTATGGGAACTATTGAGAGGAAGATTTCTGAAGGAGCAATTTCAGTTCTCTGTAACTAATTTCCAGAAAAACAATCCGAAACCAAAATTCTATTCTTCCTCACAAAAGTGCCTCATCCAGATCCCTGAAGCACTTCATTGGCATCACAGCTGTTAAACCAGTAGTGTTCTATGTGACATAGTATCAGGAATACTTTAATATTTTAATATACTTAATATTTCTGTGCTTTATTTGGAGAAACAAAACTACTGATGTAACCATGCAAATCTTTATTTCTTAAAATGAATCTTTCTCTTTTCTTCTCCTTGATTCAAACTGGTCTTGTGCTCACTTGCCTCTCTCCTTTCCTTATTCTCATGCATATTGCACAACCACGCCCTTAATTAAGCCCTTAGGTCATCATCAAACAATCTTAGGAACAAAGCCTCAGGTCTGTTGACCACAAAACAAGAGTTTCTGTCAAACTAAAGATAACAT
>NW_011888845.1:4333654-4373101 GCF_000151845.1 Pteropus vampyrus | reverse complement strand
ATTAAGCCCTTAGGTCATCATCAAACAATCTTAGGAACAAAGCCTCAGGTCTGTTGACCACAAAACAAGAGTTTCTGTCAAACTAAAGATAACATTTTACAGGTCCCAACCATGAAGGCTAAGTACCTTACAAGCATTCCCTTGAAACCTGATGGAACAATGCCATGACTGACCTCAGGATCTGATGCAATGATCGACTGCCTCCTACCCTAGCCCAGACTAATCAGTAGAGCCGAGGTCCCTAACTCCCTTAGCTATTAATGAGTTTTCCCCTATATGACCTATCCCCTGGAGGCCATCAGGGAGCCAGGTCTTTGAGCACTAGTTCACTTCTGTCTCTGAGCTTGGCATAATTTACTTAAATAAACCTCTGCTTTCTTTGCTGCAAACTCGTGTCCACGTCTTTTGTGGTTTTGACATGTGCAGGCAAAATGAACCCCTTGGTTCAGTAATACTGGAGTGATCTTGGACACCTCTCTTTACTTCTTTGATCTAATTTATTTTCCTCTGAAGCAAAGAAGAAACAAAATCAATATTCAAATTCCCTTCTTGGGTGGCAGATATTATATATAACACAGCATTAGATTTGAATTTCAGATTTCCTTTTAGAATTAAACATGTCATATATGAACAAACAAATAAACAAAAACAAAGTCATACAGACAACAAAATGGTGGTTACATGAGGGGAAGTGGAGATAGGGAAAGAATGAAGAGGCTAAAGGGAGTCAAATACATGGTGATGAAAGGAGACTAGATTTTAGAGGGTGAGCGCACAATAGCATATACAGATGTCCTATTATAAAATTATATATGTAATTTATATAATGTTATTAACCAATGTTATCCCAATAAATTTAATACAATTTTTAAAAAATCCCATTTAATATATGAAAATCCATTGTATATCTGAAATTCCAATTTTACTGGACTTTTTTGGTAATGTTATTTGCTAAATCTGGCAAACCTAATATTATACTTCAAATTCTATGAGTCCAGGGTCTCCATTAAAAGTTATTTTGGATGTACCACCAATATTTTTATTCCTCAAGAAAATTGTATTAAAATGGTGTTTATATTATGGGTAGTTCTGACATAGAAAGTCTAAGAAAGCATTTTTACTTCAGTGGAATCCTTTCAGTTACACATTTTGATTCTTCATAAAATATGGTAAATGTAAATAGATATACATATTTATTTTCTTTTGACTTTTTCAAGGATGTCATATCCCTGTGTATTTTTTGTTGTTAAATATTTTAGGTCAGTAAATTTAGAAATAGGATTAAAAAACAAAGTATGAAAAATATATACTCTTTAAGATTTAAGATTTATTATATAAACTTCCTGGAAAATTAGAATGTTATTTTTCTTTTAAAATCATTCTTTTTAAATTCATTTCTTTAAAATATGGCTTTATATTTCACAAGATCGGAGGAGTATTTTTCCATTAACACTAGTGAATACCATTCACATAAGAAAAAAATAGTTGAAATAAGCCTTCAGAATTCAAAACTCAACAAATCTCTCACTATCCTCAAAGAACTTTCTTCCTCAGCTATACATAGCCACTTCTTCTGCCAAGCATCTGTTGAGGAAATGATGTAAGTAAATTTCCAAAGATTTCAAATTCCTAGCTTTCGCCTAAGTTTAGAAATTACCAGATTGTACTGTGACTTAAAATCACATAAAAAAAAAAAAAACACACAAACTTCTTCTATTTGGCATTTAAAATTCTACTTATGGATTTTTAAAATAGTATATATTAGAGGTTGGATATAAAGTAACATTTTCTCAGGAAATGAGGGTTTTTAAAAGACGGGTAATACCATCTTCCTTTAATAGTACCTGCTTTAAAGGACTAATAATGAAAAAGAGAGGGTTTGTGCCAGTGACTTAAATACTATCTCCAACTGAGAATTAAGAAATGGAAAAATCTGAGAAAGGAACCGACATTTTGACACCCAGAAGTTGCTTTTTGATATATTGATTTTAAGCTGTTAAGAAAAAAAAACTCAGAAAGAACCTTTGACCCTCCCCTTCTTTCCTGCCCAAGAGATGCAGACAAAGAAACCTGCTTCAGGAAGGAAATCTTAGAATGCTACCTTAGCCTAATTTGAATTAAGTATATATATTTTTAATTAATTAATTAATTTTTTATGGTGACATTAGTTAACAAAATCCAATAAGTTTCAGCTGGACACTTTAACATTAAGGCATATATATGTTTACACTGTGTGCTCACCTCCCATAGTTAGATTTCTTGGTAAACAGGAGGAGATCAGGCTGGTGCCTGTTAGCTATATACCCCGTGCCTCATTGTTTCTGAGTTACCTAGCAAGAATTTGCCTGCCATATGTGTCCTACTTTCTCAACTACGAATAAATAGCCAATTCTCACTTCTGAAATCTAATACCCCTTCCCACCTCCACTTGCCACCCCTCATCTTCTCCTTTGTCCCCAAAATTTCTTATATACGGAATGTTGCTTCACTATGTTTGGAATTTTCATGCCTAAGTGAATTCTCTGTGCACATGTATTAAAATTTTGATTTTCTTCTGTTCAACTGCTTCTGTTAATTTGATTATTAGCCCAACTAGAAGAACTTAGAATGTAGAAAGAAAAGTAATTTTTTTAGCCCTCACATCTGCTAATATTATTAAAAAACTTCCTCTACCGCTAACTAGTTGAGGTTCTGAAAAATTTTTAAAGTCATAAAAGCTTTTAGAGCTTCCTTTTCTCTAATAAATGTAATGGGAAGTATTATGGCAATTAACGTATAGTATTGTTTTGAGGATTAAATGTAAATAACGCATAAAATATGGTTACCATAATGCCACATATACATTAAGTAATAAATAATAGCTGACATTTTTAATATTATTTAATCTACATGAGATTAATATATTAGATTTATTTTAAAATTGGTGAAGCTTCATGTCCTTAATACAATCTATTTAATCTTAACATGTATTCAAAGTGTTTTGCATTAAAAAATAGCATTCATTTGAATTTCTGGTCAAGATGCCAGAGTAGGTAAATGATGTGTTCATCTCCTCTCATGACCACATCAAAATTATAACTAAACTACAGAACAACCATTATTGAAAATCACCTTAAATCTAACTGACCAGAAGTTCCACAACTAAGGATATACAGAAGAGACTACCTCAAAACTGGGAGGTGGGGCAGAGATGAGGAACAAGCTGGTCCCACACCCACGTGTGTCAGCTGAAAATCGGTAGAAATATCTCTGTGGTGGAGGTCCTCATAGAGGAAAGAAGGGCCCCAGCCCAGGGTTCCAGCACCTGGAAGAGGAGTCTGGATGTGAGGATCAGCAGAGATTGTGGCTGAGTTGGATAGAGAGCTACGGAAGTCCTGGGCATTCCTCTTGGAGGGCCTGTGCATAGACTTATTTGTTGACAAACTCACTCACTCTAGGCACTGGGGCAGCGGCTCAAAGGGCACCAGGGACATATGGAGAAAAACTAAGTTGTCTGGCTTCAGGGTGAGGGCTGGAAGGGCAGCTTTCTCCCAAACAGAAGTACTGGCAAAGGCCACTCTTCCTTTGGTGAGTCCTCCCCCAACCCAGGATGCAGATGCAGGCAGCCACCATATATGAATCTCCATAAAAGTGGCTAACGCTGGTTGCCCTGCCCTGTTGATTCCCTGAGACCCCACCCACCCAACTTATGGGCCTGCCCAAGCCACTTCTAGTGACTTTTCCATACAAACGGCCTGTCTTGGCTCATGCTGTGAATGTTCCTAAAATCTGTCAAAGTTTCACAAAACTAACAATCAGCATCTGGCCTCTATATGCCCCGTATCTCTTGCTGAGTAGCCCGAAGTCTGGCGCTAGCAGCAACCAGCCCCATTCATGGCTTGACATCTTGAGGCACTTTCAAGCTCAGCATGGGTAGTGGTCATCTGCAGATTGCTTGGTATATCCTACCAAGTGACCCCTGGCAGAGCATAGGGTGTGGCTGAACTTGGCCTGTGGCGGGGCCCTCCCAGGAGGCCTCAGGGACAGCATGGCCAGATTTGGAATGAGATGGAGCACCTCTAGGGTCACATAAGAAGATAAAACACTGAAAAGAAGACTGGGCAGGCACCTGCTAAAGGGAATACTGATCCATAGAGTCAGCCCTTTTACAACAACAGCTCCTCTACTGTATTCACAGTCAGTTCTCATAACCAATCATCCCAAAGGTCAATTCTTCCCATTAACATGCAAACATCAACCAAGGCTCAACTACAATAAGAGAATATACACAACATATACAAGGGACACCTGAAGCATCCATCTCAGTTACTGGGCAAAACTGCAACCCAGTGTCCAACAGGACACCTACTACATAAGGCCACTCTACATAAGACTGAGAAACACAGAAGCCCTACACATTAGATAGAAACAAACAGAGGGATGCAGCCAAAATGGAGAGACAAAGACTTATGGCCCAAATAAAAGAACAGAACAAAGTTCCAGAAAAAGAACTAATCAAAATGGAGACAAGCAATCTATCAGATACAGAGTTCAAAACACTGATTATAAGGATGCTAGATGAACTTAGGGGAAAGTAGATAAACTCAATGAGAACTTTAACAAAGAGATAGAAAACATAAAAAGAAACCATTCAGAAATGAAGGATACAATAATTGAAATGAAGAATACATTAAAGAGAATCAACAATAGACTAGATGAAGCAGAGGATCAAATCATTGATTTAGAAGACAAGGTGATAGAAAACTCCAAATTAAAACGGCAATAACGACAACAACAAAAATCCCCCCCCGCCCGCCCCCCGCTAAAATGAAGATAGTTTAAGGGGCCTGTGAGATAACATCAAGCTTACCAACATTCACATTATTGGGGTACAAAAAGGAAAAAAAAAAGAGAGAGAACAAGGAATTGAAAACCTATTTCAAGAAATAATGACAAAAAACGTGGCAAAGGAAATCAACATTAGCCCAGGAATTACATAGAGTCCCAACCAAGATGAAGCAAAAGAGGCCCATACCACAACACATCATAATTAAAATATAAAAGGTTAAAGACAAAGAGAGAATCTTAAAAGCAGCAAGAGAAAAGTTACAAGGGAGCTCCTCTAAGACTGTCTGTTGATTTCTCAACAGAAACTTTGCAGGCCAAAAGGAATTAGCAAGAAATATTAAAAGTGACAAGAAGCAAGGACCTGCAACCAAGATTAATCTACCCAGCAAAGTTATCATTTAGAATTGAAGGGCAGAAAAAGAGCTTCCCAGACGAGGAAAAGCTAAAGGAGTACATCAACATCAAACCAGTATTATAAGAAATGTTAGAGGGATATTTTTAAGAAGAGAAAAAGTTAAAAACTATGAATAATAAAATGGCAATAACTACATACCTATCATTAATTATTTTAAACATAAATGGATTGAATGCTTCAATCAGAAGATAGGGTAGCTGAATATATATGAAAACAAGACCTTTACATATACTGCCTACAACTCCAGATCGAAAGGCACACAGACTGAAAGAGATGGAAAAAGACATTTCACAAAAATGGAAACAAACAAAAAAGCTGGTGTAGCAATACTTATATCGGAAAAAAATAGACTTTAAAACAAAGTCTATAACAAGAGACAAAGAAGGACTTAGTAATCCCACTTTTGGGTATTTATCCAAAAAACCCAAAAGCATTACTTTGAAGGAACATGTGAATTCATACGTTCATTGCAGCATTATTTACAATAGTCAAGATATGGAGGCAACCTGAGTGTCTAACAATGGATGAATGGATAAAGAAGAGGTGGTACATATATAAAATGAAATATTATTCAGCCATAAAAAGAGTGAAATCTTGCCATCTGCAACATGGATGTACCTACAGTGTTATGCTGAGTAGAGTAAGTCAGACAGAGAAAGACAAATACAAGGATTTCATTTATATTTGTAATCTAAAGAACAAAGTAAATGAACAAACAAACCAGAAACAAACTCAGCTTTGTATCCTCAGATACGAAGAACATTTTGATGGTTTCCAGATGGGAGCGGGGTTGGCGGGTGGTTGGAAAAGGGGAAGGGATCAAGAAGTACAAATTGATAGTTACAAAATAGTCATGGGAATATAAAGTACAGCATAAGGAAAATAGTAAATAATAGTGTAATAACTATGTATGGTGTCAGATGGGTACTAGAATTATTGGAGTGATCACTTATAAGTTATTTAAATGTCTAATCACTATGTTGTATACCTAAAACTAATATAATATCATATGCCAACTGTAATTAAAAAATAAAAATATATACAAAAAATTGTGATTCCAGTTGTTTTACAAAATAGTTTTCTAATTGATGTGGCCACCAATAATGTATAAAAATACCAGTTTTATCAATCTTCACAGTATTATTATAACTTTTAATAACATACAATAGATATAAGATTATTGCACAGATTTTATTTTGCAATTATTTGATTACTCCATGAGTTATCCATTTTGCCATGTTTGTTTTTGAAATACTGGTATTTAATACATGGCCAGACACAGAGAAAGAGCTCTTTAAATCATAGTTCTAATGATTGCCTCACAAATTTGAATAAGGCAGGGTAAATATTTCCATCTTGTCATATTTGTAGCAAACATTCTTCCTTCCATCACTTTTTTTTTTTTGCCTTTATAAAGATGTTTTTAACTTTTATAAAGATATATTTAACTTTGTAATTTTTATCAATTTAAAATTTAGGAAATTATCTGAAAAATCATCTGGTCTACCTTTTACTAGTTTCCATTCATTATATTTTCTACTTAATTCTCTAACAGAACTGTTATTTATTTTTGGCTCATGATGACATATGTACCTATTCTTTTTCAAAAACCAAATAAATCTGCCAAAATCATTTATTAAACTATCCTTCCTTTTTCCATGATGTTTCATTCCTTTTTTATGTTCAGTTAAATTATTTTATGTAATAACATCTCTTTTAGACTTTGTTGCTGCTGTAAATTTCTGTTTGGGGCTATATCTCTCTGATTTAATTATTGGTTTATATGTTCCAAAATCTGTTAATACTGGTCTCCTTTATAGTTTCCTATTTTCTGAGTATTTTATATTAACCACCTTTCCTTTTCCAGTATAATTTTTTAATTATTTGTTAAAGTCCAATAAAAAATTTCAGAGAAAACTGTATTCATTTAATTAGATGTCAATATATAGTTAACATTATGTTAGCAGTCCAGAAACACAAAAATAATTTGGAATTTGTAAACAACTGAGTTAATATAAAGACTGATATTATATATTAGCATAATCAAAGAGAGTGAATTACAAAACTCTAGTATTTGAAGTATTATCCACATGAATGTAAAAGTTATTAAGTGTGCTGTCAAGAAAGAAAATTGTTACCAAGATGCTAAATTCATGTAGGAAGATGGCTATGGATATAGTATACTGTTCTGAAAGTAAAGGTGAAGATATAAAAATTATGGCATAAAAAGTCTGCAGGAATTAAAAATGAAATAAAGATGAATGTAGATTGATGATAGAAATAGAGTTGTAAATCGAATTGAGAGAAGGGGAAAATTAGTGGTTTTCTGGTCTTAGACAACTTGTTTAGCATATCACAACCATCTCTTCACTACCCCCTGCTTTGATATCATTGTAATTTATGTTGAAGTCTATTATGATTCAGAAAGAACATTCACTCCAAATTGCAAAAAGTCAAGATATGGTAATAATTTCACTGAAGGCAGAGCAATTAGAAAGAAATATATTCCTGACTACAAAATAAAATCCTATGGAAAATAGAAGTTGACAGATTTTTTCCTTCTACTTTGAATCAGATATTTTTAACCTCAAAAGAGCAGTAGTGCCATGTCACTAAAGCAATTTAGAATATCTACTTTAAACTATATTTCACTTCTTTTTATTATTTTACCTCTAAATGAAACAATCAGAAACTAAATATACAACCTAAATGATAGAAAAAATCTGGTCAGATTATGCTATATTTTATGCTGTTAATCTTTCTATATGAAGTTTAAATATAGATTGCATTTATTCACCATATATCTTGTCTTCTCATTTTTTAATTACTGAACAAATAGTACATTCTTTGTATACAACCTAACATTATATTGCCAATTTTCATGTACTTGGAAGGTAATTAGAGACATATTGAAATATACCTTTGCTTAATTATTTCTTAAAAACGAAATCCCAGAGTTGGACAATCTTTAACGTACTGATATGGAGATGAAATACAGTTTAATTTTTTTCTAAGTTTGAACATCATCTAGGTCCAGTAGACATAATCACCCTGGAAGAACATAGATATGTTTGGAAGATCCACATTTTCTCTTGAAAGATAATGTGCAATAGTGGTCATAGAAATATATTTTATAAATATTTAATAAATGATAATTTCTTTATCTAAGATGAAAGAGTGCTGTCATTAAAATTTCAGAAATCTATTCTTATGGGAATATTTGTACAGCGTATTTTGACTTAAAACTATTCAGTACACATGCTTACAAATTTTAATAAGCTTTTGAATATATGCATTGAATATTTTAAAGAACATGTAATTGATTATGATTCGTTCACAAATTATTTGAAATTCACTAGAGTATAGTTCTCAATTATGTAGCACATAAATGGAAATATTAATTATTTGTATAAAAATGTGATTTCGGTTACAGGCAAAACTGATAGAAGATTTGTAGCTCAAAAAAGGGGAAGTCAAACACTGACAGACTTTACTGCCCTAGAGAATGATCACTCAATTTCATTAATTTATTAATTTATTTAGTCATTTTTTTCACTTAAAATTTATTATTTTTTCCTATTCAATGCCAAAATTCGCTCTTATAAATGTTGTTGTTCATAATATTGTGTCTCTCCTATGCTTTAACTTTCTCAGTAATCTGTTTTTATCTGGTATTTCTTCTCTTGAATGCCTAAAAATTAAAATAAGTTTCCTTAGGTACAAACTCCTATGGGCCCTAAGTTATGTTTTGGTAAGCAATCGCAAGAACTTATCAAATAAAATAATTCTTCCTCATAAGTAGTCTATCCCATCAAGCAAGATAACTGAATTAAGTACAATTCTCTTAAAAATTAAAACACATAATGCTTCTTGGCTTTTGGCTATGATCAAGTGAAATTAAAACACATATCAAATAATAAATCCAATTGGTCTAAACGCACATATTATATTAGACTATAGTAAGAAGAAGAATTCAGGTCACAATGTTATTGTCATAAATAGACACAGAAAAGTAAATAAACCTAAAGAAAAGGAGATGAGGGATTATGTGGTTAAAATCAAACAATAATAGATAAAAGTTGATAGATATCATACTGGATATATACTTTCTGTGCAGAAGATTTAAAAAAAATAATAATCTGCTGCATGGAGATGGGATTAATGAAGCTTTAGGAAAGAGTTTGAAGAACAACGACAAAAATCTGAAAAGTAACAGTAAACAATCAGATATGTTCCTGTTTACGCATCAAAAAGAGAAGGCAGATCAGTATTGAAAGTACTGTTGAGTTTGAGGACTACAGATGTATTTATAAAGCTGTACAAAATGTTGGTATTCTTCCACCAGTGGTCAGTAACCTTGAAAAGGAACAGAGAAAACACATGATCTGAATAATGCAAACATAACTATATGCATCATAGGGCATGATGTAAGAATGACACCTGTTTTTTGATTAGTTGTGGAAGAAGGAAAGATTTTGCAGGAGGAAAATAACAATAATCCAATGACTTCTCGATGCTTGGAACAATGTTTGCATTTTATATGCAAGATCTAACTCGCACTTCATAATAATGCTGTTTTTGTTTCTTTTTCTCTACTACTGCACATATAGAATGATTCAGAAAGAGAATTAAAAGGATAACAATATTTCAGGGTGATGATGAGGTTCTTGCCATCTTTGTGTATATGAGTTATTACAGTGAAATGATTGTGATATTCCTTGGAGTTAAGGAAGTCAAAGAATTTGAAGTAAGATTTTAAAATAGAAATGATAAGATTTGCAGCAGAATTATAAACCAGATGTTAGTTCCATCAATTAATGATGAGGAACCAAGTAGAGAGTAAATGACAATGCTAAAAGCAATAGCAAATCTGATACAAGGTGGCATGAAACTCTTAGAAGGAGATTTTGAAACATATAGCTAAAGCAATAGTTTGGTAAATGCAATTGTTAGCTAAGAGAAAGCAATAATGAACTCATGGTACATGCTATATAGTAGAACGAGTAGCTTTTGCTATAGCGTGTTGTTAAACAGGAAGCCTGAGAATCAACTAGGTTTCACAGTATGAAAGATATAAAGGAAGTATTCTGTTAGATTATCAAAAATAGCTGCAGCAATATTTCCAATTAAACATGATCTTCCAGCACATTCCTCTCCCAAGCAATTTGCATAGGCTTTTATAACATCCTCCACAAATAGAATGTAGAATTATTTTATGTCACTTTTGAAGCTAGGTTACATGCGATGATGATACAGCCCACTCTCCTATCTGGAGGCTCATAGTGGAATCCTGGTACCATGTTGTGAAAGCCAATGTCATTCAGAGAGGGTACATGTAAGTGTTCTATTTAATAACACCGACTAACATCTCAACTACAAGACAGAATCATTACTAGATCTGTGAAGTTCTAGTTGAAGATTGTAAGCGATCTCCAGATAATTCTGCACCTAGTCAGTGAATTATTAGGCCAAAGACAAAATCAAATTGCTGATTCATGAAAGAAAGTAAATTTTGTCATTGGTTTTAGTCACTAAGTTTAGGGTTAGTTTGTTACACAGCAACAGAACCAGTAAAAGCTCTGTGTGGTAGTTATAAAAGTAAAAGGATAAGAATTAAAAATGCTAAAAAGGTTTACGTAGAGGAAGAAATTTTTTTTTTTTAAAAAAGGAGGGGCTTTTGAGAATATAAAAACAAAAAGACTTGTGTTTTGTATGAAGATGGAAAGAACATAGATCAAAGCATAGAGAAGAAAATATACTTCTGATTACGGACTAGAAAACCATGAAATTTAAGGAATTGATAAAAGTCAGACTTTTTTTTCAGACTAAAGTGTATTATCAATATTCAAAAGAAATATTGCTGAGAGGGTACAATGTCTATATTGGAAGAAGTAACCACATCTCAATCAGGATTGTGTATCTAACCATCTGATATATATTGAATACTTAATGATTATTGTATTTCTTTTCTAATAGGGTAGTTGTAAGCATCAGATGCCATTTGCGTAGGAAAACATTGTACAAACTTCAAAACATTAGACAAATATAGTTAGGATTTCTTGAGTTTTGGGTACAAAAACAAACTATACCAAGTTAGATTAAAAAGCTACTTCCTTTCAGTTAGTCATTTTTAGTCATTTTCAATCTTTCTGCCATTGGTCTTCTTTACATATGTCTGGTGAAGCGATAAGTTTATTCATTAAAAATGTTTCAAAATTCTGAAATAAACTCTGACAACTCAAGATTATATGATTAAATTTATATATAATGCTATACTATCAAAATTCTGTAAGGGGTAAAAAATATTCACTTGAATAATTTTACATTTAATTGATAATATGTAGACTATTTCCTATGAGCAAATACTGAAAAGATAAGGCAAAAATTTGAAATTAACATCTCAGGTTTCATCCAAATTTTATTGGTGTGTTAAAATAAATGACATATGTTGCTATATCTTATCAAAAGTTTACCTCATTTTATAAATGTTAGTACCTCCACATCTTCCAGATGTTATATCTTCATGAAGTAATTCAATTCATTCAAGTGTTGTGTTCTAAACTCAGATAATAATAAGTGATATGGAATATCACTTATAATGATATGGAATATCATATAATTATATGAATTCAGTAAGCTAAAAGCGATGTTTGCTCTGCAGTTCTCACCATAGCAAATGAAATTATTCATTATACGAATATAATGCCTATTTATAGTAATGCCTATTTATGCAAGTATAATGCCTATTTATAGCCTATTCATAGTAATTTATATATAAATGCCTATTTATATTACTATATAGTAAATATAGCATATTTTTATAAATATAATGCCTATTTATCTTTCACTTTTTTCAAGGGAAAGATATTAGGATTGCCATCTTGTAGGAGCAGTTACTTTCTAAGAAGCAAGAATGATGAGATTAGAGATTTGGTTCCTTGCAACCACGTACGTGATGTGAAGCCTCAGTCTTTAATCACAATGTGGTAGGCTCATCTGCCATAATGCATGCTATTTGCATTCTTTTGAAAACAAAACAAACTCCATGAAAGGTGCTCCTAAAAGAGCTCAATTGAAGTATAAGGAGCATATCAAATATAGCTACCAATGTCGATCTTCCATAGGTGGATAGACAAACAGACACCATCAGAATGCAAACTAAATTACAGTTAAACTTTGAGTTACACAGGTTTGAACTGTGTGGATCCATTTACTTATATGCAAATTTTTTTCCCAATAAATACATACAGTACTGTAAATGTATTTTCTCT
The DNA here is from genome assembly GCF_000151845.1 of Pteropus vampyrus. Taxonomy (NCBI): domain Eukaryota; kingdom Metazoa; phylum Chordata; class Mammalia; order Chiroptera; family Pteropodidae; genus Pteropus; species Pteropus vampyrus. Next base: position 4,360,588 of record NW_011888845.1, on the reverse strand, counting down.
TCTTTATGATTGTCTTAATAACATTTTCTTTTCTCTAGCATACTTTTTATAAGAATACAGTACATAATACATATAACATACAAAATATGTTAATAAACTATTTATGTTACTCGTGGGGCTACCAGTGAACAGGAGGCTTTTAATAGTTAAATTTTGGGGTAGTCAAATTTATAATTTGTTTTTACTGTGCAGGGGTTGGCAACCAAACCCCTGCATTGCTCAAGGGTCAGCTGTACTTTCCAAATTTACTTAATTGACATGTCATTAAAATGTACAACTTGATTTATTGTCTCATATTATTTTTAAAATTACTCTTTATCTTGATGAAGAATTCCACTAAATTGTGGCAAAATTTGGTATTAACATGTATTAATCATTTGCAAATATTTGCATTGAATTAGAAAATGCTCATCTACCTCAAGCAATTTCTAAAACTACTGCAGAACATATACAACATGAAGTTGATAGAGTTGTTAAGGTAAGCCTGACGGTAATTAAGTAGGTTGTAAAAAAATGGAATTTTTGATAACTATAATCAATCAGCATATGAAAGAAATCAAGTATGATTATATCTATTGAAAGGGATGTATATAATGGTACTTTAGTAATGCTTGCATTGGGATTTTATAGCCAGCATCTGGAACTGTAATATCATTGATTATCAAAGACAAAAATAGAATAACAAAATTAGGTATAAGATAAAGATAAGACATTTGGTAACTTCAACTTTCTAGATTTTCATTTGCAATTTTTTTTCATTAAATAAAAGTTGAAGACATATGTTCAAAATGTCCCTGTATCTAAAAAATAAGTTTATGGCTTTTACCCATAAAAAACATTTCAAAGTTCTAAGAAGCAGTAATTAGAGAATTTCTGCATGAAATTCATTTTATAAATTGTCACACCTGTTTACTTGAACAAAGACTGAAAACATGCAAACTTCTACAGATTTCAAGGACTCATTAAAGGCATCCTATACCAGCAGAGATTACTTAATATAGGAAACACATCAGTCATTTTCAGGCAGCTATCAAGTGATTTTTAAGTCATCAAAACTGATGAATTGGAAGTAAAAAATTATCACAATTGTATAGGCAGTATTATTGCAGTGTATAGAACATCTGTCACTAATGAAAATCAATTCAAAATTCTACAAGGGGAAACATCCATGCATTCAATATTACAAAAATAAAAGTAGCTATTACGCATTTTTCACTTTAAAAACAAAGCAATCATTCAATTTCCATAGCTGATATAAAAATTCAACACCATCTCAGTCAAAGGTAGCAAGTATTTATATTATCCACATGGCCATTTGTACCAAGACCATATCTTTCATTTTAAGAGATAATGTTTTTCTTTCAATATTCCTTCCAGTGTCCTAATAAAACACAAAACTAAAGCTGTGATCCTGTTCTTTCTATATATGGCAACAAGAGTATACAATACTCGAATATAATCATGTGACTCCAGATTGGGTAAGAAAAAGATTGATTCATAACTATTCTAGAGTACATCTGTCAGAAGAGTATCGTAATACTTTGAAACTTCTTTAAGATTAAGAACAACTCGCTATCTCTTATTTTCTGGATTATGAAATATTTCTTCAATATCTTATATTTGCTACAAGATGAGGTTATAAATTTGACTAAATCATGGGCCTTGTTGTCAAGTAATCTATAAATCAATAGGAGGAGTAAGGAAAGTGAATTTTTGAAAAGGGAAAGTATGGGAGACTTCATTCTAGAGAAGGCAAACATGAGCAACAACAGAGAAAATGTGAATGTACAACCTGTTCATAACAATCACTAGAATTATTTGATTAGAGTAGATGACTGGTTTAGAGAAACATTGAAAAGTGTTTATTTATAAAAGTAAGTATAAGACAATTCTATAAATACTTGAATGCTAGAAAAAGAAGGAGACTGGTCTTGACTATATTAGTTAAATAGAAGAAATAAACACTGAATGAAGGGTTGTTGTGTCAAACAAGAGCAAAAGTAAAAATAGCTAAAATAATTGAACATTTACTATGTGTCTGTCATCTTACTAAGTACTTAAAATGTTATTTCATTTAATCCTCATGAAAATCCATGAATAGTATTAATAATTATCACAATTTTACAGATCAGGAAATTAAATTTTAGAGAGCTTAAATAATATTTAAGAAGTCAGAGAACCAGCGAGTTGTAGAGCTAGTCTTGGAACATGTTTGCTTAACTCTAATGGCAATGCTATACTAGCCACGCCCATGCTATGTTTCTTATTCATTCTATATGGAAAGCAGGGAAGATGTGCTACATTTCCTTCATATTTTAGATGAAGTAACTGAAGATTAGATGACAAAAATTTGTCTATAATTTTTATAGAGTCTAATAATAAAACTAAGCCTCTCAAGTCTATCATTCTATTATGTAACATAACCAAAGAGAAAGAACTTAAGAGTCTTTTGAGAATAAAAGTACTGTTTACAAAGGTATATTTAGAAAATTAAGTTGATTATATTAGGTAAAATAATTTAGGCAAGACATATTTATCATTGCTACTTAATTTTTTTCCCCCAAAAGTTCAACTTTTTGACAGTGATCCACATACTGAAGCTGCCTTATTTATAGTTGTTTCATTTTAAAATAATTGCCATAGTATGTAAAGTGAAGTTATGATCTCTTTGCCAGAAATTAATCTTTATGCTAATTATACATACTTGATGCTTAAAAAGACATGTATCTACCTAAAGTCCCCTGTTTAAGGTCACTGCAAAGTTACCCATCTCAACACAAACAGAGAAAAATCTTGGAGATTAAAAAAGAACAAAACAAGAACAGACAAAAAAACAAGACAGAGCATGTGAGAGAAATATTGACATTTCTGATTGTGTTACTGGTGAAATACTATTTTTTCAGATGAACTGCCCCACAGAAAACATAAAACCCTGTATAAAACACGCACAAACAATAACTACACAAAGTCCTTGTAGAGTGAACAAACCAGACAGAATTAGAAAGCATTGAATAAATTAAAAGAAAAAAAAAAAAAAAGACAAGAGGAATTAATGTGAAGAATAGAAAGAAAAAGATCAAACTAAAATGAACAAAGCCAGAATGATAAATAGGAAAATTATAAAGTATATCATATATGTAATTGTAGAAAGAAAGGAGAGAAATTTGGGCAGTAAAAAATAATTTAAAATAATGGTCTAAAATTTCCAAAACATGGTGATAATGTCACCTTACAAATTTTAGAAGCTTGTCAATCTCTAGATAAGACAAATACAGAGAAAATCACTGCTAGGCAGAGGATAGTCAATATTTAAAATATAATATTTAAGTGGCTTGAGAAAAAAATACATGCCAAAGAAATAACACACAAATTTAACTGACTTTTTTGAGAAATGATGAAGGCCAGAAGACAGTATTAACAAGTCATTTAATTGTCTTTATATGAAAATAAGAAAATATGAGTAAATTAAATCAAAATAAGTAGAAAGAGAAAATAATAATGAGATGAATAAAATAGAAATCATTAGAATAAATTTGCCAAGCCAAAATTTAGAATATTGAAAAGATCAACAGTATGGAGAAAATTCTAACAAGATTGATAAAAAAATGAAAGAAGAGACATTGCTTATAACCCTATAGATAGTAAAAAATAAAGAGGTAATATTACAAACATTATTCCAAAAATTCAACTAATATGCAATGAACAACTTCCTTGAATAGAACAAATTCTGAAATCTAAAGAGAATTAGAAAAATATAAATGTCTGTATCTGCTAAATAATTTTATCAAAAACATTGCTATAAATATATTACAGGCCAAGCACTTTCACTAGTGAGTGACATAAAACATTTATGTAAGAAAATAATAGCATATTCATACAATCTCTTTTAAAAAGTAGATTCCAAGTTAACTCTTATATCTCAACCTAAAAATATATTTCTAGAAAACTATAGCTCAATATCCAACATGAATATAACTGAAAAACTTCTCAACAAAATATTTCCAACTAAATTCAGAGCATATAAAAATAACTTATCATACCTTATTGAGATTTCTCTCCTAAAATGCAAGGTTGGGTGTGATATGAAAATCTGTAATTCATGAATTAACTGAAAAGGAGACATCATAAGATCATCTTATTAGGTGCAGTAAAAACATTTTACAAAATTTATAATGTGATCCTGATAATATTCTTAATGAATTATGAATAGAAAGAGACTCTTCACTTGATAAAGAACATCTATATAAAACCTATAGTTAATATTATACTTAATGACGAAATACTGAATATTTTCCTTTTAATCTTAAGAAAAAGGGAAGAATATGTCTTTATTATTGATATTGTATGGAGGGCCTAGCCAGTGCAATAAGACAATCAAATAAAACCATAGGTATAATATCTGAAAAAAATATATAAAAAAAATAAACTTTATTTACAGACAATAAAATTATTTAGATAGAAAATCCTAAGAAATTTGGGGGGAAATTAGAACCAATAAATACATTTAGCAAGGACTTAAAGTACAAGGTAATAGAAAACAATGTAAAAACAACTATACTTATTATCAAAAAATAAAATATTTACAAATAAATTTAACAAAATATGTTTATTTCCCTTCTCTGAAAACTATAGTATACTGCTAAGAAAGATCAGAAAACTTTTAAATAATTGGAGCCATATATCATGTTCACAGAATAGAAACTGAATACTACTAAGATGTTATCCTTCAAGAGCTGAATAATAGATTCTAAACTAAAATATTAGCAGTAATTTTTATATAAATTCAAAAGTTGATTCTAAGATTTATGTGGATATGCAAAGGATCTAGAACAGTAAAAAAAATCTTGATAAAGAACAAAGAAGTTGAAGGACTCATACTACATGACCTCAAGATTTAAAGTAAATCTATACTAAGCAAGAGAAGGTGTTATTGGCTGAAGGAAATACAAATAGATCAATGAAATACAATAGAGAGTATAGTAAAAGATAAGCACACATATATTTAATTAATTTTGCCAAAGATGTCAAACAAATTTATGAGTAAACACTTTTCCACAATGAGGCTGAACAACTGGACCTTTATATATGAAAAAGAAAAATGAACCTTGATCCTACTTTATATGAATTACAAAAATTAACTTTGAATGGATCCTCAACATAAACAGAGGGGCTAAAACTTAAAATCTTCTAGAAGAATACATAGAATATCTTTATAATTTTGGGATATGCAAATATTTTCTAAAGAAACACAATAGCCACTAAACATAAAAAGAAAAATGATAAACTGGATTTTATCTATATATAAAACATCTGCTCATAACAATACATTGATTGAAAAATGGAAAGACAAGAAGACAGAGACTGAAAGAAGTATTTGCAATATACCTACATCACCAATTACTTCTATCAAGGACCTTTCTGTTATTTTTTACAAATTGATAGAGACAGGCAACTTAAAAATGGCAGTGTGAGTAAGTTCTACTAGTTCTCAAGGTCTACAGCATACTATGGGTCTAACTAATATACGCTGACACTGCCTCATTGTTAAATATTTAAATAAATTTTCACTGAATAAACCAGAGAAGCATTATTACATATTGTTTAAAGATATATTGTTGGAGTAAAATAATCCAAGTTATAATTCTATTTCTACCATTTCCTCAAAGATAAAGTAGGATAAGATGAACTATTTCATGGACTTGTTTTCTGACAAAAAGAGAAGCACATAATAAATAGAAGTTAATAAATATTCTACTTATTGAATAATAATAAAAGGGCATTCAAATTGGTACAACATGTTTTATAACTTTAGCTAAATTGTATGCTTTATCGAGCAATCAAGCCCTTTCATTTGTATTTAATTGTGCTCTCATTCACCAACACACAAAAAATAAATGTTCATGGTTATCCTGTAATTAATAAATATCATGGTAATTAATATCATAATTACTAAAATTGCCATTGATAGTAATTAATATCATAATTACTAAAATTGCCATTTATTAAATAAATAATATATAATAGATACTTAGTAGACACAAAAATTATCTTGAGACAATTTATAGTGAGATGGGGAACACTTGGATGCATGATTTTACCAATCTGTCAAAGGAGGATTTATCACAATGAAAGACAGACTAATAAGAAGTCACAAAGGAAGCTTCGGTTTTTCATCAGGATTGAGTAGAGTAGCAAAAGAAATCATTCATGTTAATAATTGGATACAGAAAGAACCCTTGCCTTTTAGTATCATCTCACTGTGGATCATGCTGTGCTTAGAACAACAAGTCTCTACCAGTGCTGATCATGATCACAGAGACCAGAGAATCAAGAAGAATACCTGAAAATGAGGTTTGATAATATAAAAATAAAAACAATTCAGAGTAAAGTACGTAAATTCCTTTCTAGTCGAAGTTTAAAAATAATTATGCACATCATCGAATGTATTAGATTAACTTGTGTAACTATTACCTACAATTTTAATTCTGAATTTTATAAATACTAAGCCTTAGAATTGATTGTATGTACAGTATGACTATTGGCTTATGTAATATAATTAACTAGTCATAATATTTAACAAATTACATTTTTGAGAACAAGGACTAGTTCAATTCTCTAAATGGCTAGAGGTTAGAGATAGAGTTGAATTAATCAAGATAAATTTTCTAACCTCTATCACAATTGAGTTTAAAAATAAGATTAAAGTTCAATTATTAAAAACAAAACAAAACAAAAAGTTATAGCTGATTTAGCTCCTGCTAGCATTTCTTTCTATGGAAAAAATACTATTCTCTGTAAATTCTACCTACTGGTAGAGGTTTTGAAAATGGGTAAATCAACTTTAGATTGAAAAATACTTTGCCTACCTTCTGATTTAAACTGCTAATGGAATATTTACAGTATTCTTTACTACTCAGGTTGAACCTCTTGTTACCTGTCCGAGCAATACCTGAGTTTATCACATCTTGAAAAATAATCATTCCTCCAATGCCACGCTGAGGTCTCTAAATCATTCATTTTGAATACAGAGATCTCAGCATGTCTTGCAAATACAACTTCTTGAATCTTAAAATTAAAATTACTTTTTGTAGCTGTAAGTTAGTCCTAAATGGAGACTGAAGAGTTATTTTCTAACAATTATTTATTCTTATATCAAACTTGGACTTGAAAAGTTTTGAAAATAAGTCAAGAACTGACCATAAGTAGAATGAGAATGTTAATGGTTCTTTGAACTGCTCAAGAAAAATACATTAAAAAGCTTTTTGCAATAAACCTTATGAAGTTATAAAATTAGAGTAAATTACTTTATATGGATACATAAATAACATTTTCAAATTTGGAATTATGATAAAGAATACATTTTTATAGTTTTAGACTAGACTTTTAATTCTTAATCTTACTTTTATAATGTCTGAGATTGTAGTTTGATCTCATGGCGAATTATTCTTATTCATACTCCTTCACAGTGTTTGAGGTATACTAAAAATCAGGAACATATTTCTTTCTAAAGGCTTACTAGTTTTCAAATAGGATTGGTGTACTCTATATCTTATTTCTTTGCAGTCTTTATTTCAATTTGTAGAAGATCTATTAAACTGTTTTAGCATGACAGCTATAACTTCCTTAAAAAATTAGTTCCAAAATTCTCAGTTTGAAGTGAAATTCAAAAGCAAAGAAAACTTGACATAAAGACTAGTTATGTAATAATCACTGTTTGATAAAGCATTGGAAATATAGTTTCTGGACTTTAAATATGATCATTTGAAACATTATAATCTCAATTTATTTATGAATTCTGTCTCATATCATATAACATATATTTATATGCACAGATCATCACAATGGGCAAATGATTATACATGTATTAGTTCTTGAAGGTTTTGAAACTAATTGGAAAATATGTATAAGATAACTGAATAGATAAATGGATAAATTGATTGATATAGACAGATAGGTAGATAAATAGATAAGTAGATGATGATAGATGGATGGATACATACATACATACATACATACATACATACATACATACATACATACATACTTGCTTTTAAAATGTGATGCTTCCTATATATTTTTGGCTAAGGCTTTATGTCACAGAATTATACAATAGTTCCCAAAATAATTTCCAAAGCATTATAGTTACTAGATCTTCTAATAGGATGGATCATTCTAGTTTGCCCATGACAACACCATTTTATGCTCATGGCATGTAAAACAGAATGTTGCTAAGATATCAGTTGTCCCCAATTATCAAATTACCATTTGTCTTGGATTTTCTAAGTACTGTTATTCACAGTTGCATTTAAAATAAACAGGGATGGGTTTAACTGATCTCCATTTTGTACTCTAAAATTTCTATGATCTTTTCTAGGAGCATGAAAGATACATAGTAGCATATTGTTTTAATATGAGGATAAACTAGCAAGTTAACCAGTTATAATCTACCTCTCTTTTCACAATCCTTTCCAGAATCAAAGTGTATTTCTCATTTAAGGACAGTTTGTGGGATTTTGAAGTCTCAAGCAGCCACAGATATAGCTGACTCCTTCCTTGCTCAGTTGGTGGTGAGAGAAGAATCTGATAATACTGCTCTGCAAGAGCAAAGCTGTCTGTCTCCAAGTAAAATGGGTTAGTGGTAACCACCAGAAATTATGAGTTTTGTCTATGTTTTATAGGACAGACAAATTGAGGCTAAGTAGTCTTGTCACAGGGTTTATAGAGAGTTGACTGTATGTTCTTGCTATAGAAGTTTGGTCATTTATTGCATGGTATAAATAAATTAGGGGTTGGTAAACTAAAACGGGGAGTCAAATATGACCTTCTACATATTTTTATAAATAAAGTTTTATTGGAACACAAATTCATTCATTTACATATTATCTATGGCTGCTTTCACACTACCATAGCAGAGTTGAATTACTGAAATTGAGGCCACGTGGTGCAGAAAGTCTGCAATTTTACTATCTGACCCTTTACAGAAAAAAGCATGCAAGCCCCTGGTATAAATATACAACTATTTATATATTTTTATTGTGTGCTGATATGTATTTTTTGCTTTATAATAAATACTTAAAATTCAATAAGATCAAAAGAAACAATTACAGTTTAAAAAATATTTCGAATTTGTTTCACTGCAAGTTTGATAATGAATATGTAGTTTGCCTGTAAATTGTGTTACTATTAATGATTCATCATAGTGTATTAGTGACATCACTGACAATTTGAAGACTAGGTCTTTATACATCCTGCTTGAAAAATGACTAACATCTATTTTAAATGTGAGCAATTATTTTAGAAAGCCGCCTGCCAGTGATGAGTTAGGTGAAGATGCAGAAGGTGTTCTTCTACATCTCTCTGTGAAGCACGTCTTTTTTATTTAGATCTGTCACAAAATTATTTCCATTTTCTGTTGTAAATTTCTTTGTAAATACAACAATGAAAGTATCCTTATAAATGTATTGGCTTAATTAGCAGATTAAATTCACACAGTTAAAAGAATTTACTGATTGATATTAGTTAAAAAAGAGACTTCAAATAGGTAGTTAATTTCAATAATGGTTTGATTTCTTTCATCCAATTCACTGAATTAAAATAAAGTTTTATAAGTTTATTCTTTTGAAGGCAGGGCATTTGATAGTATTAGGAATGGTATTAAAATTTAGTAAAAATGTTGAAAGTTAAAGTTATTTGTTCTTGTGGTAAAATTGTAGATATAAATTTTCATAAGCATATCATGATATATACATCATTTTGATTAAGTTAAAAAAGGAATGGAAAAATGTAGTTGGATTTTATTGTGGTGCATACACATTCATATTTTAAAACAAACTAGTTGCAATAGTCACACAATTGGATACTTGCAAAATTCATTATTAAGGTTAAATGTTCACAGAAAAACAAACTAAATTTTTGTGACAAAACTGATATTGGAAAAAAAGTGGAACATGGAAGAAATTTTTAAACTTCTGAAGAATGACTTTGAAAATAAACCTATATGTTTCAGAGAAGTTTTTACATTTTAGTGGAAGAATTCTCTAAATTTTGGTTATATCTTGTTCAAAATCAGTTACAGCTGATTAAACATAACAATCAGTTTTTGAATTTTCCAGTGAGCTGTACTTACGTGTAAAAGGGACATCAATATTTATTCCTGTATAACACAATGAATGCATTAATAAATTCAATAAATTCAAAAGTATACAAGGTTATAACTGTGCTTTGGAATAGCTGGCTGTGAGGGAAGCAATATGTGAGAGGGCTCCTATATTTCATGGACAAATTTATAGGGTAGAACATAATGGAAATAAATTGAGAAGGCCTACAATTTTGCAGCACCTAAGTTTTGCCAAACATTCAAAGGAATTACATGTGGAGAACATTTATTTCATGAGGATTATCATTAAACATGTTTTTCAAAGAAAATAATTTTGAATAGAATAAAAATATGGCTCCTATAAAACATATTGAATATATGCATTTTATGCAAAACGTAGAATTGAGAACACTCTCCATTTAGCAGATTTTCCTTTGAGTTAACAGAAACCTCACTCAACATGTGTTCAGTGAAAATGCCTTAAATTAAGAATGACATAGAAGAGTCAATTAAAGGCACTGACAATTTAAAACTTACTAACTATAAATGTAACATTAAAGAGGGTATAATTTTATCACAAATTTAAATAAGACAATATTGAAAATATACTCATTCTTTAGAAAAATACTAACAACATAGTTCTGGAAATAAATATGACTAACCATAGTTTCTGCTTATATTATTTTGTAATATTCAGATAATCAATATAAAGTATGTTTTAAAATTTCCTTTTGACTTTCAGATATGAAGTTGTAATTATTTTCTTTGGAAAAATTTTATTTAAAAATAATTTTTGGATAGAGCTACTTTATATGGTTGCCTATTTAATGAAACTATTTGCTAATCAATAAATAAATGTTTCAAATATTATATAATTATAACTGCTTTAGCTTTTTTTTTTTAGCTTTTTTTTTTTTTTGCTTTAAATTCCATGATTTGGAAGAAAAATTATATGGTATCTATATGTATGTGGGATATGATAAGATACTATTAAATATCTTTCAACTCATAACCTTTCTCTAGGAAAAAAGACTTAAGGGGAAAAAAAGACTTTAAAAGATTCATTAAAGACAGCTGGAGTTCTTGCTGCCTGCATTGTTACCAACCCCTCTTCCGATGGGGCAGTGAATAATGTACTCTACCAAAAACTCAAATCCTCTTTAACTTCCATAGAAGGAGCTTCAGGAGAAACACTCTAAGATATTACCATTCTCTGGTTTGAGAGTCAATTATCTTTTGTTTCACTCTCCCAAAAGAAGTCTTTAGGTGTTGAATTGTGGCTAGAAACACCACTGCCTAAAGACATTTTGCACAGGAGCAAATATACTAATGGTGAGCTACATTTCCCAGAAGATGGAAACTGTAGAAGAATTCAAAGATAAGATGGGAATGGTTTAAACACATATTCATTGTTAAAACGTTTAACCAAACATTTTAATACTATTTGCTTAAGTGATGACTTCATTTTACGTCTTTAAATTCATTTGAAAAGATAAAACATTTTTACTCTTCATAAAAGGGGATTTGTCTGTAATGACATGTTGTTTAAGGAAGTATTAGATATAATTTTGGAAATTATTTGTAATATGATTACTTTTTCATATTACTAACCAGATTCCTAAAACTGTTTTAGTCCTTAAAAACAAAACATATTTTATTATAGTAAAAAAGTCATCAATTTGCATCCAAATCCTTCTTAAATTATGGAAAATTTAGCAGAGTAATCAATTAATTGTTAACCAAATAGATTTATTCAACTTATCCCTTAAAAAAGGTCAGAGAATCCAACCTCTAAAACTGTATTTTTTTAGTAATAAATGATACATTTAAAATGTTATTTAAAATAATAAGACAAAATTAAAATTGTGTGTATGTGTGTGTATATACATATATGTGCATTTTTTACCTGAATATGGTTCATCACATTCACAAATGAAACTATTTTCAGTAATATTGCTGCAATTCCCATGGACACAGATATGTGGTTTACATTGGCCAATTATTTCTGAACAATTTATGCCTGCAAAAATTAAAAAAGAATATCTTTGAATAGATTAAAATATTTACATTGTATAAAAATGGTTAATTATGATCATCAATTACCTCGAATTTTTCAATAATGAATAATATCAAATTTTAGACAAAATGTAATTCTAAGTAAGAGTGTGCATGATGATGTATTTAAATTGAAACAATTTCAATAAATTTTACATCAGTTTTTCTATCTTTTGACCCCATACTTTAATATTCAAATAATATCTTTCTGATTGTTGATATTTAAGCTTTAGTTATTTTTTATAATAATTTGCACGTGTTCATCTTGTCTTGCTAGTAGATAATATTAATATGTGTAAGTACCAGTTCTTCGATGTACACTGGTAGTAATGAAGTGATAATTTACAAAATTTGAATTGACACATTCAAACATATATTGTGTCTTGGCCCTACCATACAGTCAAGGAAATGATTCAAAAGTGGAAAATGCAAAATTTCATCATCAGAAAAGGAACGAGGGCATAAAGTTTTAGTTAAGCAAGATGAATATGCTCTTAAGAATTGTAGAATATTGTACCTATTGTCAACAATAATATATTGTACACTTAAAAATTTAAGAAAGTAGCTCTCAGATTAAATGGTTTTTTTTACAGTAAAATAAAAAATAAAATAAAATATAAAATTATAGGGCAGAAAAATAGGAAAGGCTGCTTGGATTCTCAGAAGCTATGCATAAACTTCTAAATTCTACACTTTCTTGCCCTTGCTGTTATATCAAGTTTTCCAAATCCTACTTACATAAACTATTGTGGTCCTACTATATCACATACCACAAACTTGTATAGCATAATTTTTATGCAGTTAGTTATCTCATAATATCCCTACAGAAGAATGTGCCTAGAAAATTTTAGGACTTGGCAAGTAGACAAATGTTACTACAAAACAGTTGCATATAATTTGGCAAAAGGCCTCCCTCTATTCTAATCAAATTCTTAATTTTATTTGTAAGCAGTTTTTGCCTTTCAAATTCCTTATAAATTGACATTCCTCCCTCATTAATGCGGAACTCTTTTTCCTTCTTTTACCTCTAAACAACCTCCAATACAATGAAAATATAATTACTTATAATTGTATAAATATTTCCACATAAAAACTAAATTAACAGTTTAATAGGTCATGTCCTATTACAATTTTAGTGAGTGTACTGAGCTAAATTGTGACCACCAGCCCCCCCCCAAATTTATATGTTGAAATTCTAACACCCAAGGATTCACAGTGTGACTATTTTTGGAGATATAGTCTTCAGAAAGATAGTAGAGGTCAAATAAGGTCATTAGGGTGAGTACTAAGCAAATATAACAGATGTCCTTATAAAAAAAGTTTTTTAGGAGTGGACACATATAGAGGGAAGACAATGTGAAGACACAGAGAGATGGCTGTCTACTGACCAAGGAGAGAAACTTCAGTAGAAACCAAACCTGCCAACACTTTGATCTTGAATATTTTGCCTCTATAACTCAGAAAATAAACTTCTGTTGTTGAAGCCACTTAAATTGCAGCACTTTATTATGGTAGTGCTAGCAAACTAATACAGTGAACAATTCCAATTTCTTTAATTATTCTACATATGCTACATGTATCTTCTAAAATTTAAAATTGAAGTAATTTATTTATAATTAAAGTGGCATAATGGTATATTCTCAATGTTTTAAAAATAAATAATATTAAGTACTTTCATGGTGTTTAAAATTTAATTATTTAAATGATATATGATTATGTTTCTAATAAATAAGCAGCAAACAAACATTGGCTAAGAAAAAACACTACGCAGCTATGAAAAAAAAACATTGAAACCATTCTATGATATATAATTACCTATATACCAATTTGTATTCTAATAGATGGTAGAAACTTTCTGACCAAATATTCTTTAAAATTCTTTGGACCTGTTAAAATGTATGCTTTAGAGGCTCTCAGTTAAATTGCTTTTTAGTCATCCCAAATCAGCAATTTGAGTGCTTTCACTTTTTTTTATAAACTATCTTAATTTTAATGAATTGATATACCCCAGGATGAGTAGGCTAACAGATCTTTTATCAAGACACCAGTAGAGTCAAATCAGAATTTACTCCCAGTTATAGAGAGATGATGTTCAGTGGATATTGCTCAGATTAATTTCTGAAATGGGCTTGGCACTTCCACACTCTAGTGTCTAAAATCACTCTTTGAGAGATTGGCTTAGGTGGATTTTAGAACCTACAGTGGCTTATTAAAGTGTTCCATTATATTTGATTGCACAGGCTCCTCAAACTTGGCTCCATGGAAGAAAAAACCCCTAAAGCCTACCCAATAAAATTAGTTACATCTCTGAGTCCGATTTGCTCTAGTCATATCTATTGCTCATTCTCCTTCCTCTCTCTGGACCAAAATACACTACTCATTTGTTATTTGTTTTCTCATGCTATCACTGCCAACCACACTAAGTATTTCACTTTGTTAGATCATCCTTGTCTCACCCATTATCTTTGTAATTCTCCATGCCAGGGCTCTAAAATTCTTATATAAAAACAAACAAACAAACGAACAAGCCCTCTTTCATAGTAAACTTTCGAATAAAGATAGTTTATTTTCTCTCAAATTCTCACTTTGGCATCAGTAGTATAGTTTATATCGTTTTTAGATTGCCCTATCTTCATCTACTCACCAAATATCTTCCTTTTATAAACTTTTCTCATCATTGCCTCTCATCTAAATTATTATAACTAGTTATTGATTATATCATGCTCTTTTGTTTCTTATCACTATTATCTATCAATTGCTTTATAGGTGCCACACCAACATCCATTAAGGACATTGCTTTGGCTCACTATTATCTTTTCTTCTCCAACTCTCCCAAGTAACTTCAATGGCTTCCCCTCTAACCACATAGCTCCTTCCCTTCCTCAACTCAGATCCATACTTCATATCCACATTATCACCCAGAACCGTTTATCTCAAATATCATAAGCTTGGGAATTTCACTTAATGACTAAAACATATTATTCTGATAATATTATTTTTTAATGAGACAGTAAGAATCAATTTTAGGAAAGATGTAAAATTGGTTGTTTCAGGATAGAACATGTTGTTTAAAAAATCCTCTTTAAATAAGCAAAATACTTATTTTAGAGAATTACTGATTGGATTTTAATATATACAGAATCCGAATTGAGCTCAGTCTAAAAGACCTACAAAATTTTAAACAGTGTATCTTATTTTTTGGTAAGTAGGAGTTTATGAATTGTTCTTATTTCCAATTTAATAGAACTATGGTATTTTTAAAGTAATTTTACCTGTAAATGGTGGGTGACAGATGCATTCATATCCTTGCTTATTCCATATTTCTCTTCTATTAATGCAACTGCTATTATTTTGACATGGTTTATAAGAACATACATCAAGTTCCTGGCAGTATTTTCCAGAAAATGGAGGCTCACAGTGGCAGTTGTATGTCTTGCTCCAAACTTCAGTAAGACATTTACCATGCCCAGAACAAAATTGGGAACTCAGATTTTCCTGGCAGAACTGCTCTTTCACTGTCACATTTAGTCGAAGTCCCAGGTGACAGAGCGATGGACCACTTGCCTTTACTGTGATAAAATAATGTGTCCCAACACTCAACCACTGAGAATTAATAGTGTGCATTCCTTTTAGTTTGCAACCAAAAAGTAACTGATCTTCAGTTGTGAAATTCTGCAGACAGTCAAGGAATGATGCTTCAGAAACATTCATCAAATTTATTTCTGGAGATTGAAGAGATGGTTCAGAAGAAATTATAAGGATGTCTCCTAATTGAATTTGCAAAGGGCAAATCTGGGGAACAGCTTGATTGCCTGAAGTACTCATTTTAATATTTACATCCCCAAACCAGCAATTTCCATAGACATTCATGCAGATGTTTTCTGTTAATGTCCAATTCACCACATATGATGCGGGTTGTGTATGCCATTCTTCCACCAATTTACATGTTGTTTTTCCATTTATAAACATGCTGTGAAGAACCACCAAGTTCAGAATCATAATTGATTTGTTAGTCATTACTTTACAGTCTATCATGTAAATGTCATAAAGAATTGCTCAAAATGGGCTTTCAATATCACTAGCAATTTCTGAGCAGAGATTTCATTCACGTTCAGGGATTCCTGGAAAACGTTTTTTTTTTTTTTTCTTTTTACTGAAGTGCAAGTGGATTTGATGACTAGATTTTGATCAAAAAACAGTAGAGTTCAATTGCTTTAAATCCCCCTTTAAACAGAAGGAAAATATACATTGTTAGTAAAGTTTTTCCTAAACTACTTAATAATACAAAAAAAACTTTTAGCTGTTTTCTGTAAGGACAGTGTTACCAGTAGCTAGGTACCTTCTTTGTGAAACAAGGAAAAAACGTGGTTAAGATATGTTGCATCTCACCCTACCCTATATAATTATCAGATTCTGAAAATGTTTGTTATCATTTCATAATTAAACCAGCAACTAACTACAGTCTTTATATCAGGCTTCAACATAACTAAAACACAATAATAGTCAATATCCTTCTTTTATGGAAGGCTTTGATTTTCTTTAGATATAAATAACCCTCTTTGATTAGTTTTAGAAAAAAAAACTTTAAATATAAATATCTCTCTCTGATTAGTTTTAGAAAAAATCTTTAAAAAATAAGAATAAAATAATTTAAACATAATGTTCATGTAATATTTTTATATAAACATAAACCTTATGATATCTCTTGGTGATAAATCATGTTCTTCTAAGAGTAATCCAGAAGATGGTAAGTCCCACATATACAAAACACTAAGAAAATTTTAGTTGTACAAATGACTAAACTTAGAACGAGTCTTCACCTAACTTCTTTAGGAATGATCAGACCATGCGGGGGGAGAAGGTATGGGGGGTAAAAAGGAAACGTAAAATTATTTAATGAAAATATAATAAATAGAAGTAGTATGGTAGTAATGTACTCTTTCATCACTTATCACTGGTATAAAAGGAGGAGTCAGGAGATTGATTCTCTTGGGAGGCATCACTACTCCCAGAGAAAAGGCAAGAAACCAAACAGGGATTTTGAGATTTTCTATAAACTCAATTTTAAAAAGTAACTATCATTCATTGAGGGTTTTCTCTGTGCAAATCACTATACTACATGATTAACAAATAAACTATAAGCCTTACAACAAAATTCAAATTCTGATAAAGATAAGTAGTATAATGGGAAAAATATATTCTTTAGATTTTAATTGTTAGTTATTCATTCTAAGTTCTTTGGCCACATGAACATTAATTTTCTCTATTTTTATATATTAAATATATTAATTTAAAGATATTATCATAGTAGTTTTGAATTAACAAAGTAGTACTGAAGATTGAATTAAACTATTTAAATATGTATACATCATTCAATAAATGGTAACTTTTTATTATTGTCTAATTTTACTCAGCAATTAAAACCCAGATTTGTCAGATTCAAAATCCCAGCCATTCTAATATACCTCAACTATCAACTAAATATTGTTAACATAAATGATTTTATGCCATTATTAGGTAATTAACTGGTAGTTAATATCAAATATTTATGGTAAGTCTAATATTTTAATGGTCATTTTAGATATTATAGACATTAAATTTGAGTTATAAATTACCTCTTTGCAAGTTCAGTTCTGGTTATTATAAATCTATAATATATGAATTCATAAAAGTAATATATTAGCTTAATATGCACATGGAAAAGTTTAAATTATAACTTTCTTAGAACTACAAGTTCTGTATGATCATGTTCATTTGAAATATATCAATCATAACTTTTGAATTTAAATTAATAATCTCACTGAGGTGTAAAGAATACTTTAAATGAATCTATTTGTTCCTAATCTATGTTCATGACAATATGCTAGGTACTAGGAATTCATCAATGACCAAGAGAAATTAGAACCAAAAACTTAATGCAGACAGATTATGAGGCATGAAATATCATCAATTTGCTATCAAAAAGATAGTCTAGAGAACTATAAGAAAGTGTAGCAGGAATATTTAATAATTAACAAAGATAAGCTTGGACAATAAAATGGAATCATATAGAAAAATTGCCTCCCTCACTCCCACCCAAGGAGAGAAATTCCTGAAGAAAACATCTAGCTAAATATTTTGAAATGAGCATGACACTGGACACTGCAGAAGTAAGAGCAGAGCTTTTAGGTGTAGAGAAAAAAGAAATTATGATAAAATATAAATGTTAATTTAGATAGGTAGTATATCAAGAGGGGGCAAGCATTATCAGAAAAGGAGCTCACATTTATCTGAGGGCAACGGAAAAACTCTCGAAGATTTTATGTAGGAGATTAATAAGAGCAAATTTTGTTTCAATGACATAGGTTTAGTTGCAGAGTAAGGAATGTACTAATAGGTACAACTGGGAGAGATGACACATGTGGAGAAGGCAGTAGCACTAATCTAGTGAAACAATAGTGATTACCTGATTAATACAGTGGCAGAAATATAATAACAATGATAAAATCCAGAAATATTTAAATGGTAGAATTATATGGTCTTAAAGGATGTTGATCAATGAGAAAGAAACCCAGGAGGAATAATTGCAGAAACAAAATGGTAAGGGAGAGAGAATGTCAGAATCACTCATGCATATATATTGAATTTAAAGTCTATCTGAGTGAATTTTTTGTAGATGTATTCAGACATAAATGGTATATACTGATAGGAGCATAGACGAGAAGCTGGACTTGAATTATAAATCTGACCATATTAATCATATATTTTTATATATCAATATGTATGTAAAGTTGTTGGAAGATTGTTTTAAAATGTGAAAGGCTTGATCCTTTGTAAATCATGAAGAAAAGATATATAGAGAGATAATAAAGCAGTATAGAAAAAACAAGTGGCAATGAATACAGTGCAGAGTAGGAGGAAAGGAGAAAATTATTGCAAATTTAAGATTGTGACTTTGGTGGCAAGAAATTAAGAAATTTATCTTGTGGGATGTTCTATTTTCTTTATAAAATAGGTGATTGGTGGACATGGTGAGTTTGGAGGGAAGAGATTGAACAAGATTTGAAATAAACAGTGAAGAAAATGTGTGAGAATGTTAATTAAGACAAAATAGAAGGATCACTAGGCAATACTGAAATACATTTGTGGCTGTAAATCACAAATTTACAGTAGTATCAACCTGCACAGCTGCATTATTTTCCCAGTAGCCTAGTTGAAAAAAGATACAATAAAAATTAAGTAGTAAATTGGTTTAAACAAACATAATCACCAATTTATTTCCACATGGAAATACTAAGAAATAAATTACATTTGCATTGAAGCAGAATTAGATCTCTGTGACATTTTTAGACTAGCTGCAGATGTGCACTCACATTACTGTGTGGCTAATCCCATGATTCTCAGAATTCTCTCGGTCCCTAATTATTGTGCATTTATATTTTCTAAGAGAAAGTGACTTGATGTATTGCTTTTCCATCTCAAGAAAACTGAAATAAATAAAAATAGAAGACCCCAAAAAAGAACTTTTGTGAGGTCAATTTGCATCTATGTATGCTGAATACAAAATACTTTGGATTTTATTAGAACAAGATTAATATAAACATTACATATGAATACATTTAAATAAAGAGCAGTAATTTGGACTTGAAAGGTAAATATAATGATGTGTGAATCAGTTCTTCATTTATAAAGACATGATTCAAATCCTATCCAATGCAGCAAGTCAAATGACATTCTGAAAACAAATATATGTTCATAGTGTGTTCAAGAGTTGAAATCAGAAATAATTTTTCATCTCATGTGTTATTGACATCTTATAAGTTCTTCAGCCAAGTGCCTTGATATCCAAGAACTATAATAGAGTCATTCATAGCATTGTGTGTTAATTGCAACCACAACACCACTTGGCAGTGATGCTACTGAGATAATATTTCACAGGAAAAAAAAAACAAGTAATTTCAGATGATGTGAGCTGTATCACTTTTATATTAGCTTTGCAGTTAGATTACTCTAACAAATAAAGCCCAACATAGATTCAACACTAATAAAACATAGATAATATTCTCCCATTCAAATATACAAATTATCTTAAATGATCTCCTTTAAAAAATAAGGAGATAGATTCGAATAAATATATTTTATACAAACAAAGAAAACTTTGAATGTAATGCACCTATTATAGTGCTTGGATTATAATGGACATTCGATAAAAGATATCTGAGTGAAGATTAGTGATCATATAACTCACTTGCACTGTGTCTAGTGCATCACATCATGAACTGTGGAGGCTTTTAATGAGTTCGCAGTTGATTCTGTACACTGGTGTTTTTTTTTTTAAATTTTCACCCAATTATGAAGTATGACCTCCAAAATTATTAGCTATTTATTTTTATAAATGATATATGACCCTTGATAAAACACATAAAATTAAAAATTAGAAATATAGGAGATAAAATTAACAGATATAAAATGATAATGTTTTGTGCCTGACCTCTAGAGAGTACATAACACATTTTGGACACCACAGAATGAATTAATATTGCAGGAGAGAAATGAAAATGTGTGTTCTAGAATTGCCAAAATAGCTACCATTACCAGCAGTGAAGAGAATAAATATCCTAGGAAGGAGTACATTAAAGGGCAAAAATAGTAAATTTTAAATTAAAGTTGAGTTAGAATCTATGGAGTACAGGCAACCAATTTCGGAAGAAGAATATTTAAAACATGGTTCCAATAATAGGACCAAAGGGGCTTAGGTAAAAGACGACAAAGATAAAATCCTGAAAAACAATAATGTTTGTTTATGAGATAGGTAAAAAATGGTATTTCAAAATAACTTTACATTTTGTTAAGGAAAACAAAGGAGGAAAATATTTTCGAAATTTTTACAAAGTTAGTACTTATATAAATTATGAAGTGTGTTTACTAATTTGATGGTTACAATGCAGTTTAATTAATGTAACAGTAACAGAAAGATTAGAGTTAGGTGGTAGGTTTAGAGGAGTCAAGAGAGAGAAAAAGCCAATGTAGAAAACTCTTGGAAAAACAAATCAAATGAGAGAAAAAAAAAGAGTGAGCAAAGAAATCACCTGAGTGTAATTAAATCTCATTTTAGACTGCAGTTCTACAGAAAGCTACATTTGACCTAAAAACCTTAATCTAGGCACTCCTTCCAAGGTGTCTTTGCATTGTGATATGCCTCAAAATACCTTACAAAGGAAATAATGTGCAAATATGCAGCTTCATTCTATTCCCTGAAAATCATTTTACTTCTTTTTTTCGCCTTTATATAATTTTCAAATGAAGAAACAGTCAAGAAGGGAGTGAATATAGGAAATGTGTAGGGATCAGTGATGCTAGGAAATAAGATTAACCACAAGGATGAGTTTAGAAATGAAGTATGTCATGAGATTAGATTTAGGATTGAAATACGGTCAGAACTTTTTGGTTTGCTGATTCTCATTTACATATAAAGGTGTAATTTTATGTATCATTTTAACATGCTGAAATGGCTAGAAATTAAATATAGTCTGTTATTTTAAAATTATTTTTATTTTTATTCCACATGCTCAATGAATAGGCCTAAACATTTTTAAATGTGTATTATTAAAAAGTATTTACAACATAAGAAATAGAATTTGTTTGCTAAGATTAAAATATGCATTCTGTAAGTAACCTAGACTAGAAATAATTTGCAGTAGTATCACCATATCTGTGTTTGCATGTAGCCTTCAATAAAATCTGAGAGTATTTCAATTTTAATCATCTATAAAATGAGAATATGATATTTACATTTAATGTAAATGTAAATATATTTTGTAAATATCAAATTTTGTAAATACCATATTCTCTTTTATAGATGATTAAAGTATGAATTTAAATGATAACATTAGGTTTCATTATTTAAGTCTTTCCTGACAATATGCCCTATCTCTTAACTGAGATCATATATTTTTCCAGAATATTTTACACTACAAGGAGGAAAAGCTACATTTAAGGAAACCATCTAAGTTATATTTGCCATAATCTAGCTAGTATATAATATCTGGATCCAAAGTGGTAACAGGAATAAAGAGAAAAATCAATGTGTTATCATTTAAAAGAAGAATTAATGATTCCTGGAAACCAACTGAATATAGAGTATAAAGAAGTTACCAAACTAGGACTATCATTTTTAACTCCTATTATGATTTTTATATTAACTTTTTTATGTATTGTGATTAAATTGCATCAAAACATTGCATTTCATATATGACACTGTGAAAAGGTGTAGCGATATTGTTGACATATCAGAATACACTCTAAGGAATCAGAAATTATTTAGTAATATTCTAATCTTACTTTTAATATATTACCTCAGCAAGATTGCAATTATCTAGAGGCTGAAAATATTAATGTTATATAGAAAATGATGGTATTATAATATCATAATTATCAAATCATATCATATCATATCATATTGTATCATATCATCATTATTTGCCCTTAGGAAACAGAAATGGTTTTATAAAATAAACATTTGGATAAACTATGCTTTATTTTAGGCTTCCTTCTTTCTACATTTAATTCA
The DNA here is from genome assembly GCF_000151845.1 of Pteropus vampyrus. Taxonomy (NCBI): domain Eukaryota; kingdom Metazoa; phylum Chordata; class Mammalia; order Chiroptera; family Pteropodidae; genus Pteropus; species Pteropus vampyrus. The sequence continues at coordinate 4,337,888 of NW_011888845.1, read as the reverse complement.
GAATATTATCTTGAAGACTCTTCCTCTATTTTTGTTTTTCAAATTAGGTGAAACTTCCGTTCCATTGTCCATATATTTTAGTTCCATAAAATTTTAAAAATAGATTTTTATTAAAATAGTAGCCTTTCATTGAAATTTAGATAGCTAACATCCACAAAAGGCCAGAGGCTATTTGACTTATAGCCAAAAATGTTTTGAGAGTTGAAATCATTTTTCCAATTTCAGGTACCGATTCTTGCTTTCTAAAATTTATTACTTGGAAATGTTAAATGCTATAGAAGTGGCAAACTTTCCTACATTTTTTATTTGTATATTCTAGAGATATAATTATTTCTTGCTGAGGTCTTTAATAAATAATTTTTAAGTTTTGTGAAATCTACTTGAGGTCCACATTCTTTAAGGGTCTGAATGTTTAGACAAGTAGGGTAATAATGACTCCAGTGGACAAGATTAAAAAGAAAATAAACTAAAAATATATTGTGAAAGTGAAAAAGAATCAAAACACAAGGACAGAGCAAAAAATATATATATACCTATATACACAAAATGATATAACAGTAGACAGATAAGTGATCCTAACATATCCAAAACAAAGTGCCGTGTATTGAAGTGACAAAAATGTAGAATAAATTATTTCCTTGCACCCTTTGAAATGTATTAATCTTTAGTAAAATTTTATTTTCTTATTACTAAAGTTTAAAAAATTAATAATTTAAATAATTAAAATACTATTTCATTTGTGAAGTGAAAGCAGCCCTCTACTCTCAAAATCATCACTTATTTCATGCCCCATAGAATATACATTTACTCATTTTTCTCAAGAGCTTAATTCTATGTTGTCAAATATATAAAAATACATATAATGCAGTATAAAATGCTATGTATATAGTATATATAATACACATAACATAATATATAAAACACATACATATTTTTAATTTTTAAATCTAGTTTTTTTTATTTTCAAAGACTTTTACAGAACTAGAGGCAGAATGCAGTGTTCTTGTGTATATCACATCATCCAGTTTCCCCCATTTTTAATATATCACATTAATATGACAGATTTGTCACAATTAATGAGCCATCAGTTCATTAACTAACTTTAGTTAATAAGTCCATACTTCATTCAGAATTCCTCAGTTTTTACTTTCTGTCCTTTTTCTTTTCCAGGATCCCATCTAGACTACTGCATTATATATGTTAGTCATAGCTCCTTAGACTCTTCTTGGTTGTGACAACTTTTCAGACTTGCTTTGTTTTTGATGACTTTGATATGTTTTAGAACTGGTAAAGTAGTTTGTAGAATGTTCCTCAACTGAGATTTGTCTGATGTTTACATTATGGTTAGACTGGAGTAACATGGTTTGGGGAAGAAGATCACAGAAGTATTATCATTTTTATCACATCATATTGAAAGGTACATAGTATCAACATGAGTAATCACAGTCCAGGTTAAGCTTGACCATCTGGCTTGAAGAAGTTTTTGTCAGTTTTCTCCACTTTATAAGTTATTCATTTCTCCCACCCCCACCACCCCTTCCATTCCCATACTGTGTTGTTTGAAATGTGGTAGGGTGTTTAGTCTTATTAAAAACAAACAAACAACAAAAAAACCTGCTTATTTTCCAAGGTGGCAGTAACATTTTTCACTCCTACCAGCAATGAATGAGAGTTTATATTACTCCGTATTCTTTCCAGCAGTTATTATTTTAAGTTCTTTAGATTTAACCATTCAAATAAGAGTTTTGTAGTATATCATTCTTTATTTTTGAAATCCATTATGACAAATGACGTTGAGTACTATTTATATGTATATTTATCATCTGCATATCTTCTTTGGTGAAGTTTGGACATTTTTTAATTGAGATATTTTGTTATTGTTGAGTTTTAAGAGGGTTTTATTATCAGATGGGCATTTTGCCAATATTTTCTCTGTTTATCTTCCCATTTTCTTAACAATATCACTCACAGAGCATAAGATTTTAGTTTTAATAAAATCCAAATTTTTATTTTTTTTCTCTTTTGAACCATGCTTTTGGCATTGTATTAAAAAAAATCCACTGCCAAGCTTAAGTACATCTAGATTTTTCTCTTACATTTCTTTTAAAAATTTTATAGTTATGTGTTTTATATTATGTATATATTTTGAGCTAATTTTTGTTAAAAGTGTAAGTTTTGTGTGTACGTTCATTTTTGTTTCTTATGGATATTAAATTGTTCCAAAAGCAATTATTGAAACACATTCTGTCATTTAATTATCTTTGCTCCTTTCAAAGATCGATTGACTACATTTGTGTGGATCTTTTTCTGGGCCCTCTATTCTGTTTTACTGATCTATGTGTGTACTCTTTCCCCAATAACATACTTCCTTGATTATTTTTGCTTTATGGTAAGTCTTGAAACCAGGTAGAGTAAATCCTCCATTATTTTTCTTCATCAGTATTGTGGCTATTCTAGTTTTTCACCTTTCCATACTTTAACACCAGGTGTCAATATTAACAAAATAGTTTTCTGTGATTTCGATTTGGATTGTGTTGAATCTGTAGATTAAGTGAGGAAGAATTCACATCTTAACTATATTGAGGCTTCCAAACAATAAACATGAACTATCTCCCCAATTCTATTATTTAAGATTTTTTTCATGAGTTCATAATTTTTTCCCTTTGGGTTTAAAATATTTTCATAGATTTATATCTAATTATTTATTTTCCCATGCTATTATAAAATGTATTTTTTCATTTCAATATTGTTTATCGCTGTTACATGGGGAAACAATTGATTTATGTTAACTTGTTTCAGACTTCTATACTCATTAGTTCCAGGAGATTTCTTATATTTGGAAATAGAGGCAGTTTTACTTTTTTCTTACCAACCTGCATACCTTTCATTTGCTTTTCTTGTCTAATTGCACTAACTAGGAATTCCACTACATATTGAATAGGAGTGGTGAGAGAATATTCTTGCTTTATTCCTGATCTTAAAAGTATCTCATTTCTCAGCATTAAATATGATGCTATCAGTTTTATAAATGTTCTTTATCAAATTGAGGATTTCCCTCTGTATTCCTAGTTTTCTGAGAGTTTTTTATTATGATTAGCTGTTGGATTTTGTCACATATTTTTTATGTGCCAATTAATATAATCATATGATCATTTTTCTTTAGTCTGTTAATATGGTGAATTAGATTAAAAATGTAAAGTCAACCTTATATGTAGAATACCAATTATTCATGTTTTTTAAAATTTCTTTTTTTGATTAAAGTTGGCAATTTTGCTGAGAATTTTGTGTCTGTTCTTATGAGGTATTTATATATAGTTTTTTCTTTATTTTAATGTGTTTGTTTAGATTTGGAATTAGGTTAAGAGTGGTCAGTGAATGAGCCAGAAAGTGTTCCTTCTGCTTCTATTGTCTGACAGAGATTATGTGGCCTTTACAAGTGATCCTTTTTATACAATTTCTTCTTTTTAGCTGAGATAGTTTAGAGGGGGCCAGAGTATAAAGAATGTCCTTTTCCATTGTTCTGGGACAAGACTCTAGAAAAATTTTCCCCCTGGAGAGTAAGCTTTTGCTATGCAGAAGGTCCCAGTTTATTTCAAAAGAATTTCTCTTTCCATTTGCTTTATTGGTCCTAATTAGATCATTCTCAGATTTTTACAATAAGAATTTTGTAGATATCCTGAAAGTAAAGACCATGAAAGTGTGAGTGCCCACCGAAAATTTTGGCTTCCAGGAGTTCTTAGTCCACACAGGCTCTAGCAATTCACTGAAATTCTCATTTAAGTGTTCCTACCAGTTTTTGCATCCAGTGGTTTTTGCTCTAAGAGATACCTGCTATGATTCTCTCTGTTCTCCTATCTTTCCAGATTTCAAGGTGGCAGTTTGCTTGGTAATGCCAGTTTTCTGGGAGGTCAGAGGAAAGTCATTGATTTTCATTTTGTTCAGTTTTATCTTTCTATAAGGATGGAAATGACAATTTCCAAGTTCTTTATATGTTGGAGCTATAACCCAAAATCTACATTGAATTTTACTGATTTTTACTTGATTTTTCAAATATATTAGTAGCTGTCTATTATGGAAGAAAAGGATTTTGTATATTTTCACTATGAGTGGCTCTACCGAGTAGTATTCCATTCTGTGGATATACCATAATTTGTTTCTCCATTTACCTGATGAAGAACATTGGCGTTTCCAGGTTTTGTCTATTAGAAATAAAGCTTCTATAAACATTAAATTA
>NW_011888845.1:4330708-4333184 GCF_000151845.1 Pteropus vampyrus | reverse complement strand
TTTGCTTGTTGGTTTTCCCCCTGTAGACTTCCATCTTGGATCTCTGTAGTCTGGACTGACTTTATTCCAGATGGAAGCTCAGCTGTCCTGGACTTTTTTATCGATATCATGCTGCCTATCCCTTTCGCCCCACTTCTCTGTTGGATCCTTGTTTCTTAGACCATATATATTATTTCTCAACATGATCCCTCATTTTGGTGGAGAACATTTTCTAGTAGGTCTCTCATCAAGGGTGGATGGGTGACATATTCTAAAAAATCTCATTGAAAATATCATTAGATTAACATTTTTGTGTTTTTTTTTCTTGAGTATAGAGTACTAGATTGAAGATCATTTTTTCTGCAAGAAAGGCATTATTTCATTTCCTTTATTATTTTTTTTGGATGAAAAGTCCAATATAATTCTTATTTCCAATCTTTTGTATATATTTTTTTCTCACACAAACCTTTACCTCTGATGTTCTAAATTTTTCAGTGATAAAACTTGAAGTGTGTCATTTGTCATTTATTTAGATGACCAAAATAAAGTTTGTGTGGGTAAGTGTATGCGTGTTGATGTTATTTAAAAACTTGTGTTATTTAATTGTAAAATAATGTACTTAAGGCAATTATTTCACTTAATGGTTTCTTTATTCCATTGAGAAATATGGTGCAAGTAATATTGAATGATGAACATGATATTTTACATTGCCTCTTGTTTTCTTTGGGGCTGAACTTCAGAATATTCTTTGACTGTACTTAAAATATTTTAAAGTTAATATTTTTATATTTACAAAACACTCTTACCAATTCCTTAAAGATATGTTTTTAACTTCTTACCTACAAAGATTGCAACTGTTTTCAGGCAGTCAGGCAACAAAATTGACAAACAGTAAGTAGACTATGCTGATTGTATTCTTATTTTTTTATTTTTTGCAATAAGAATATGTTATACATGACGTTACTTAAAAGAACTGTAGGAAAATAAAATCCCTGCTTATTTTCTTACTAATGGTAAAGTTTATCTTTATATATTAGAGAGAAATTTTCCTCTAACTGCTATAGAAATAATTCTATCTTAAACCAGAGAAAATTACCAATTAAATTGCTAAATTCTTAATGCATGCTTATTGCATGTATTTGTTCTTATAATTTCCTATATATTGTGGAAACCATGTGCCCTAAGCTAGAATAGAGAAATTGTTTTTAATTGCTATTTCAGTCTTCATAGAAGGTATTATTTTTTCCAATCTAAAGATGAGCAATACTGTTATAAGAAACATCAAATAATTCATGCAAGATCATATAACTTGTATGTTATAAACAGGATTTAAAACCACTCTAATACACGGGTTACCTTAAGGTTACCATTTCTGTGACATTTCCCCTTAAAGTCCCCTGGCACACTTAGACATTAATATCTATAGTTATCCATTGTGCCTTTTAGATACTTTTACAAATATGAGAAAATATATTGCTGGGTAATTTTAATTGTAGGAATCTTTGTTCAATATTCTAAAACTCTTTTGGGGTGCAAAGATATCATGTTCCCTAGCATATATTAAGGCTGAAAATATTTATAGAATGACTACAGGAAGGAAGGGGAAAAAAGAACGAAGAGAGAAGAGAAAAGAAAAAATTAAAGAAAGATGGTGCGTTTAAGGCATTAAGATGCTGAAAACATTAAATACGGTAATATATATATTAAAAATCCTAGCACAATTCTGGCACATAAAAGTTAAATTTTATAAGATATGACAGATTGAATCTGTGCCCTGTCTACAAATGAGAGGAAATCTTCTATTTATAGATGTACATAGTCTATATATGAAATTACATATTTCTCATGTAAATGTGTCTACTTCTAAGCAATTAGGCCTTTAGGTAGACAAAGGTCACTTTGTCTAATCCCCATAGACATTAAAGTACTTCTAAGTATGGTGAATTTAATGTCCCTAGAAATGTAACCTTGACAATTAAAAGAGGAATTAAGACATGTAAGCAACTCTCAAAAGTCTCATTTAGGATTAGAAGTAATAAAATGTCCTAGAAGCACGAATGTTAATTTATGTTTCAAGGGAAAAGATTTAGGAAAATAGAAATTTCAGTATAGAGTGAAACATTTTCTTAAAGATGTCAGAATAAGAGTTACCATTTTTGAAGGCTTAAACTGTATCAGGCTCTATGCTAAAAGTTTTACATGTTTTATTTTTTTAATCATCCTTTGAAATTAGCACACTTATTTATCTTCATTTCATATATGAAGGAACAAAAATGTACAAAGATGTATGTTGTCACTAATTCTTCTTTCACCATTTATTTCCTTAAAATTTTCCCCATCAAAAATAATTTTCCTGGAGGCATTATAGTGTAAAGGAACAAGAGTTCAAGAGAAAACAGTAGAACTAATTCTGGTGCAGACCCCTGCCACTTATTAGTTGGAGCACCTACTTACTAGTCAGATAAAATTCTCTTGCTGGGGAAAAAAAAGAGTTTAG
>NW_011888845.1:4316670-4330658 GCF_000151845.1 Pteropus vampyrus | reverse complement strand
AAGAGAGAAGAGAAAAGAAAAAATTAAAGAAAGATGGTGCGTTTAAGGCATTAAGATGCTGAAAACATTAAATACGGTAATATATATATTAAAAATCCTAGCACAATTCTGGCACATAAAAGTTAAATTTTATAAGATATGACAGATTGAATCTGTGCCCTGTCTACAAATGAGAGGAAATCTTCTATTTATAGATGTACATAGTCTATATATGAAATTACATATTTCTCATGTAAATGTGTCTACTTCTAAGCAATTAGGCCTTTAGGTAGACAAAGGTCACTTTGTCTAATCCCCATAGACATTAAAGTACTTCTAAGTATGGTGAATTTAATGTCCCTAGAAATGTAACCTTGACAATTAAAAGAGGAATTAAGACATGTAAGCAACTCTCAAAAGTCTCATTTAGGATTAGAAGTAATAAAATGTCCTAGAAGCACGAATGTTAATTTATGTTTCAAGGGAAAAGATTTAGGAAAATAGAAATTTCAGTATAGAGTGAAACATTTTCTTAAAGATGTCAGAATAAGAGTTACCATTTTTGAAGGCTTAAACTGTATCAGGCTCTATGCTAAAAGTTTTACATGTTTTATTTTTTTAATCATCCTTTGAAATTAGCACACTTATTTATCTTCATTTCATATATGAAGGAACAAAAATGTACAAAGATGTATGTTGTCACTAATTCTTCTTTCACCATTTATTTCCTTAAAATTTTCCCCATCAAAAATAATTTTCCTGGAGGCATTATAGTGTAAAGGAACAAGAGTTCAAGAGAAAACAGTAGAACTAATTCTGGTGCAGACCCCTGCCACTTATTAGTTGGAGCACCTACTTACTAGTCAGATAAAATTCTCTTGCTGGGGAAAAAAAAGAGTTTAGATTTAACAATCTTTCATGCACATTTCAGTTCTAACACTGTATGCTACTATAATGCTTTCTTTAAAATAATTTTAAAAATACTATTTATGATGGTTAATTTTATGTATCAACTAGTTTGGGCCAAGGGATAAGCAGATATCTGGTCATTTTGGGCTATGACTGTGAAGGTATTTCTGGAAGAGATTAGCATTCAAATCAGTACAAGGAGTAAAGCAGATGTGGGTAGGCATCATCCAGTCTGTTGGGAGCCTGAATAAAATATGGGCACCGAACACATTAACCAAAACTTTCACTTCCATGGATGTAGCTGGAAGCTAGGTGGACTCTTCCTGATCTTATGATGCTGTACCAGGGACAGGGACACTGGTGAGAATGTTTCAAATCTCTCTACCAGTTTCAGAGAATCTAATTTCACATTTTTCTGGTGTGCAGGAGACTCTCATTTAGTTTCTGAAATTGTCCCAAAAGGAATTTATCTGTGAATTGTTGCTGAATCAATATTTGTGAGGGGAAGGAGGGTCTTGGTTTTCCCACTCTGCCATTTTTCTGATGCTGCACTTCATATATTTGGATTGTACTTGATATACATTGCTATCTTTGGGTTATTTATTTATTTTTTTATCAATTAAGACACATGAATAATTTATAATGAACGAAAGGAGAGAAATCCAATATACTTTTTGCAAAATTGATGGATATAGACATTTAAATATAATGTATTTTTGTGATGGCTATGCATATTGCTAAGTTAAAAAGTCATGGGTTAGAAAGAATAATTCTCTTTAGGATGCAATGAACACCTTAAGGTGTGTATATATATATCATATGGAATAGACAAGAAGAAGGATAAACTCATCATAGAGTTATTATAATGTCTAATCTACTCATAGTATTTCCAAGCAAGTCTAATTCCTTTGTTTGCAAATGCTTCTATCCCCTTTTTATTAACATGGATCATCAATTTTGTAGAATGATAATTTCATAAGATAAATGGCATTCTGATTTCAGCGCTTGATTCCACATCAAAATATTCCCAGACATAATAAGTGTATTTCAATCTTTTGTTATTTTCTACATATTTTGATTCTACTTCTTTATAATTGGACAGATAAAGATCAAGGATATAAGATACCATACTTAGGATCAGAAATTTGGGGACAAACATAAAATTATGATTAATGCTGACTAAGATTCACATGCTCCAATATTCTGTTTGCAAAAGTGATACCAAATTGTTATTACTTTATCACCCTAAACTGAAGAATATAGGGATATATTTTCTGCAATTAAGAGAAAAAAATATGATTTGGTCATGCATATGGAGATGTGAGTCTCTTGTCAAAGTTAATTCTGATGTAGTATATGACAAAGAATGAGGCTGTCATTTAATAGATATAAAAAATACGATATAGAATGACTGCCTTTAAATGACAAAAACTATGAAAATATTTTGATACCTCAGCTTTTTAAAATAAAAAGTTAGTGATTTTTTGTGTGTGTGAAATAGTATGTGGCGAAATCCAATAATCAGATTTCTTTAAAAATTCTATCATATTTCTTAGATTTATTTATATAGTCAAACGTATCTGAAAGTTCACATAAAGTATCCATATTAAGAAAGATAACTTTTTGTATAAAGCTAACTATGGAATTAAGTCTCCTTAGTTTGGAAGAAAGTGACTCATTTGATTGGCTAAACTTACAGTATCCATTCCATCAAACATTCTTTTATAGTGTATGCTATACACAATGTCTGTGGTCTACTAAAACTCGTATATTGAAGTCATAATCCCCACGTGATGGTATTTAGAATTGGGCCTTTTGGAGATAGTTAGCTTTACATAAAGTCATGAGAATGGAGCCCTCATGATGGGATTAGTACCTTTATAAGAAGAAGAAGAGACCAGAGCATGCTCTCTGCTCTCTGGTGCCCGTCCCTCCCCTCCTCCCATCCTTTGCCCTCCCCTCCTCTCGCTTCTCTCTGATTTCCGATCTCTCTCTCTCTCTCAGTCTCTCTCTCTCAGTCTCTCTCTCTCAGTCTCTCTCTCTCTCTCCCTGTCATGTGAGCACACAGCAAGTGGATAGCTATCTACAAACCAGGAATTAGGCTGTTCTCACCAGACACTGAATCTACCTGCACATCACATTTTAAAATAAAAATCTATCTATTCTGACCTATGTGAGAAATTATATTGCTCTATAGTAGAATATAATGTTTATAACTATAAATTAGGTAAATTAATGAAAGAATTTTTTCAGGTATGTTCTTAAGTTTTGAAACATGCATGCATATATATGTATTAAAACACATCCTAGCACATATATTTTAAGAATTTCTATCCATCTTGGCATCCAAAATATAAGCTAATTTTTATTATCCAATTTGCACATTACATATAAGTTATTCAATTTTCTCTGTAAGACTATTAACTATGTATTTCATTTAATTTTGTCTTTTCTTGTATTCGTTATCACATATGTTAACACCTTTAATGCAGGTGTGGTGTAAACTCTAATGATTTCTGAAATTTTAGACAATAACTGAACTTTTTACATTCTATTGGTAATCCTGTTTTTTAACATTTCCTTAGATCTAATTATGAAGTATTTAATGTAACATTTTTAAAGTGTAATGTTTCAGAAAATAACAAAACATGAAAATCAAAGTTAAATCTAGTACATCACATTTTAAAATTCAAAATCACTTTAATATTTAGCTTGATTGCTGATTATGTCCTGAGAATTATGTTTATAACCAAATGTAAATGGCATCCTCAAATATATATACTAACAGTAGGAAAAAATAACATTTGTTGACATCATATATTACATCAAACTCCAAGAATAGCCCTGTCACATCATATTTTTTTTGAAAAAGGTTTATATATTGCTAGATGACAGTTGGCTGGCAATTACATAGATAAATCAAGGAAAGCATACATTAATAGAGAATAAGTTCTCCATTATGGGAATTTTGCTAAAAGAAGCTGAATGATTGCTCCTCAAGGTTGTTATGAAAGAAATTACTGCACTGAATGTTAAGTTCAACTGAGTGATTTCTAAGGGCCTTCTATTTCTAATGCAATACAAACACTGACCTAAGATCTCTGTCAATAATACACCTAGTTCTCCGATGATGTGAGCATTTGATTCTCTGAATCCCACAAGGAAGCTTTTTTGGTACCTATGTAGATGAGGGAATATGGAGACGAGTTCTGACATCAAAGACTTAATTTTCTTTGTGTTTCTGTTTTTATGACAGTAACAACCTATACCTAAGGCACGAGGTTGTTATACAAATAAATAAATCGATATATGAGAACATGCTAAGAAACAAAAGCATTTCTTAATTATGTAATATAACTATAAGACTTCAAACACCTTAAGAGCAAGATCTGTATCTATAATTTATGGTTATCCCTCAAAACTAATTGCCCTCTACCCCTGACAAAAGAATAGTCTCCCTTTGCTTGTAGATGGTGTATTAACCTCATCTTTGCAAGATGTTTTTTCTTCTCAATATTTGCTCTATTCTCACCCCTGATTGTCTCTAGACTGATAACTCATGTCAAATAACAGCTTTGCCCTAAAAAGCAAGTACAATCCCAAATTTAAAAAAAAAAAAAAAAGCCTAGAAATTTCAGGATTACACTAATATGTATTGACAGGAACCAGAAAAACTGTAGTAGTAGATCTTGAGGGCAGAAGAATGTGAAATGAAATGTCAGGACAGATCTTCAAAAATTTTCATTAACATAGGAGCATCTTCTTTAATTTAACAAGGCCATCTGTAGCTAGTTTTAAGAGGATAACTCCTTAAAATCTAAAATCGACAATGATCTAAAGGAAATCAAGTAGAGATGTCAGAAATTCCTGGCATATTTTTGAAGTTTCATAAAAGAAGGAATATTAGAATGAAATTAATATTCAACTGAGACCTGAGAACTGACTTAAACTTGAGAACTGACCACCAGGCTATGATCCCAGGGGGGCCAGAATATATTGTCTTTACCAAGTCAATAAAGAATGCCCCATTGAGAGAAACACTTATAACTTTGAGCAGGTCAGTAGTGGCTATTTTCTCAGGCTATGCCTGTTCTGAAGATTGGGGAGGCTGCATGGAATTCTGCTTTTTCATGTGAAAGAGTTATGAAGTTTCAGAATATAAGAAACTAGGTGGATCTAATTCATCTGTAGACACACATATATAGTTACCTCTACCATTACCAAATATATGCTTAGGATAGATATAATAAGGCAGATCATTTATATAAGTCCATGAATTGTGGATTACCCACATTATGAAAGGAAGATCCAAGAAGAAACCCTTTTATTTGTCCTCCATACGACACATCAAGATGGGGAATCAGAAGAATTGAAAAATACTATGTTGGTTATTCATAACAAATCCACAAACAGTTCACCTGCTTAGTTCTTGCACAAACCAGCTAAATCATTGGGAATAATGATGGATTGCCTTAATAAAACTAGGTGATAACTCAAATAATAGATGCTGTGTCACATGCAGTATTGTGGCAGTTGTGAGAATGCACCTCACAGATCTCCAAATATAGAAAGCTTAATTGAACAAGGGCCCCAGCCCCTGAGCTCTAAAATATTTCACCACATTTTCACTGAGCCCATGCTTCTAAAGGAGTGCTCTCATCCAATAATTAAACATGGCAGAAATACAAAGGCAGGTTCATTTCTGAAAGAAACAACATTCTTCTGATGGCCAACTTTGGCTTGAGGATGCCTCAATGATCTTGCTAAATCTTGCTTTGATTGTAGAATGGTCTAGGATGCCTTCACCTAATCTTCATTCTTTATCAAAATGTGTATTAGTCAGCATTCTCCAGAGAAACAGAACCAATAGAAGATATATCTATATTTATTGCTATCACTATCTCTATCATGATAGATATGCCTATAGATATCCATAGATAAATTTAGCTATACACAGATAATAGCTATAGGTATACATAAATCCACATTTAAAGTAAGTGTCTATTCTAGTAAGAACAAAACATTGCAATGTCCATGACGGAAGGGGTCCATTGTAATCGATCTGCCATCAGAGAGGTGACTAATCACCTCAGGGAGTGGTGCCATATTGGGTTCTCAGTGTTGATCTCTGCTGCTGTCAGATTATACATTCAGCTGTCCTTATAATAAGGTCAACCTTAGTGAGTAAAAGTACATGTTGCTGAGCCTATGCCATCATGTTCACTTTTTTTTTCTTTTTTCTTTCTTTCTTTCTTTTTTTTTTTTTTGTAACCTAGGGGGCAAAGACTATAGTAGTTAGGGAAAGAGGCTGACTGGTATCTATAGAATGTTTCATTCTATCCACTTGATAATGCATTCCTTCTCTGCTGAGATCACCCTTTGGTGAACATCCACATGCCACCAATTATCCAATCATGTTCCTTCTAAGTCCCTGACCATTCATCAAAACCTAGAAAGTTAACTTACATCACAATCTGATAGCATCCCTAGCCTTTTGACTTTTCCTTCAATTATTCCTACAGTTATGTTATAAAAATCTTTTCATGTTTAATTCTATCCTCTTTTTTGCTTTTTAAAGGACTCAGACTCATAATAATGCCTTTACTGGAGAAGAACAACGGAGATTCTGGTATTTGATATAAAGCAACTAACTAGTGGATCTTTTCTTATTTATATCTATAAGCTGGGAGAATCAAAAGCAGTTTATGTTTACATGACATGGACAACAATGTATCTTAACAGTCTCACATCAGCCTTTTAATTCTATTTTAGTTCATTAAGTAGTCTGTAGAAATATTGATTATTTTGGCATTCCACAAACCAGTACTCTGGTCCATTGACAGATTATATCCAGTTCATTAGTCAGCTCATAAATAAATAATAAGTGTCTTCAATGTTCTAATAATTAAGTATATAACAGAGAATGAGTGAACAAACATGAAGATGCATGGCCAATTATTAGGGAAAGTTTGGGGAAGTCTGAAGTATTTGGGAATATCCTAAATGGATAATTAGTCTAGATCTGAATTTGATTTTCTGGACACACACAGTGCCTCTCTAAGCCATAACAATTGAGATTGCACACAATACCTTATCTATAAACAAGATGTGATAATCTTATTTCAGACTAAGAGGCTCATTATATGAGGGGAAAAAAAAGTTAGTGTAATGTGCTTATGACCACGGAATTCAATGGCTGTACCATGTGCAATAACCTAGAATCAGTTTAAGAGAACTATTATATGGATTACTAAAAACTCTGCTGAGGCATCAGCATAGTTACAGCATATACATTGAAATAGTGACCAATATGTGAGATAGTGTATTCACATGAATCTAGAAAATAGGGATGAAAATATAAATGATATATATCTCACCAAACAGTACACTTATGGAATGCTGTCCTCACAATATTGGGCTCGGTGTCTGGTTCTTAAGGGCAACACTCTGCCAAGGGAACGTAAAAAGCATTTCACTGAAATCGAAGTTGTAACTACGATCAGATCACTTTGAGGCTGAGGTAGTATAATTGATACTACCTAATCAATTGAGGAGATTTACATTTAGGATCTGAAAGATTTACTCAGCATCACTTTTTCCATAACTCCTTGAAATCTGTCTATGGGCATTTCATCAGTAACAATCCAGCAATAACATGATAAAGATCCAGGCTTTTAAGAGATGAAGTTCTAGATTTCTTTAGGCAAACTTCTCAGATAAGTTTCAGTACTTTTGCAAGAGTTTGGGAAGTCCAGGAAGGGTGATCCAGGAGGAATGATAAAAATCAACTAATGCCTCAGTAGGAGCTTTAGAAACAAGAATTATAAATTGTTGAGTCTTTTCATTTTTAGTTCTTGAGGAGATCACAATTAGCTACCATCTTAAAGAGAATCTTACAGTCAATTAGATTTCCTGTTGGGGACTTACTATTCTTTAAAAAAATGTGACACAGAAATTAGGCATAATGGAAGGGCATTATAAACAATTATGTCTGAATGATGCAAGGAGTGAACTATATCAGACACATTTTATGCTATACTTAAAAGAATCTCAACCAAACTAATGTTCTCACTTTTGGATGCTTACTTTCTCTTAACTCTATGTTAATTCTGTGACCTACCTATCTCTGCTTAAGCTAGATCAAATATTATGTGAATTTAAAATTTGATAGACAGAAATTTTTCTTTCAAAATATTGCATCAGTTGGCCCACCAGACAACATGATTTGCAGAATCTTCTCATTTTAAGTATTCAAAGGCTAATACTTGGACCCTCTGGGCTCAGATGAAGTGCAAGACAACATAAGGTAGGATCTGGCTTCCCCAGAGCTACCTAAGATCCTGATGCAATTCAGAAATTCAGAAAAACTAAAATCATATGGAACAAACTTTGAGCAATGGGATACAATACACAGGAAGATTGATTAATAAATTCCTTTTTTATTACTTCCTCTAAAGAAATGCATTGAAACAATAATTTCTTCTGTATACCCTCTCCAGAGTTTTCTTGTGATATATAAATATATAAAGAAATATATTTTCTTTATGGTGGTAACATATCGTCCTGTGTTTGCTTCTTACCCCTTCCTGCCTCACTTAGTTTTTCTTCATTCTCACTGCCTTGGAATTGTGTCTTTCTAAAAATCATTAAAATCTAACCTTTAACTGAGGCTTCTGTTTTTCACAGATGAAACTAGATGAATATCGCCGGTTATAATCGTTTCACCACTTGTCAGTTAATACTTAAAATGAGAAGATTCTGCAAATCATATTGTCTGGTGGGCCAACCGACACAATATTTCGAAAGAAAAATTTCTGTCTATCAAATTTTAAATTCACATAATATTTGATCTAGCTCCAAAGCAGAGATAAGCAATCTATGGCCCATGGGCCAAATCCAGCCTATCACTTATTTTTATACATAAAATTTTATAGAACACAAACATTCCCATTAGTACACTTCTTATCTATGGCTGCTTTTCAGCTACACCATCAGAGTTGAGTAGTTGTGACAGAAACCACATGGTTCACAAAGCCTAAAATATTTACTATATGAAGTTAACAGAACACTTAGCAGGATTTTGGTATAAATGATAAGTAAAAAATGATTCGTTTTTTAAAGAAGCTTATAGAAGGAGAATTTTTTCTGTTACTACAATAATTAAATTGAATTCATGCTCTTTGTTTCCTACATCTCATTTTTTTTCCTTGGTAACAAAATATATTCACCACTTCGACTGAATCACATAGTTCATATCATCCATGTTACTGAACTGCTTTACACCTCTGTTTCTTCATACTTGAAAAGGAAAACTTGGAAAAACCGCACTCAATTTCACTGAATTCTAAAGAAGATTGTGCACATAGAGTTCTTAGGAAAGAAAAAAAATATTAAGATCTCTTGGTCTACATCTTTTTTGTTTCTCGTGCTTGTACATTATAGGCATTTAAAATATATGTCTGCCTCATATTTTCACCTTCAAAAATTCCAATAAATCTATTTTCCTAGAGAAAAAAGGAAATAGATTGCCTCTAAACTTCCAATATGCTAGTTAAGATGTTCAGTCTCTGCTTTATTAGAAACTCTAATGAATGATATAATTTTGATTTTTTTTAGATTTCCTCTGCAGTATATATATATATATGGACAATCTGTGTTTCTTATAGCACAATGAAAAGTGTGGACTATCTTATTCCAATTTAATTATTCAGTTCTTATAAAACTCTTTGGTCCATGATACTTTATTGATCCTTGGTAAGGAAATGAACAGAGTGCCAATAGAGTTCAATATAGGAAATCTGACAGAAATCAAATTTCTACAGACAAGGAAAAATGAGCAGGAGTTTATCTATTATAGAAAATGGCTCTAAGAGATATAAGACAATGACTATCTTATCGTTACTGCATTTGTCACATTAATTGTGATGTGAGTTATGTAGAGGACACTTCATGAATGTTTTTTAACAGCTGAACGAATGAATGAAAAACAAAGGAAGGTAGTAAGTTCAGCATTCAGGCTTCTGTGATTCACTGGAACACAATGCAAAAAGGAAGATAGAATGTGACATTTAGGTGTTCACTATAGTCTGACAGAATCAGAAAGGTATAGCTAACTTAAGTCCTGAATATCACAATTTAGATTACATAAGAGGAAACATGTAAGTTCTAGAATGCGAGTAGGAACATTATATCACAGTTTTGAATGGATAGAGAAGTCAAATATCAAAAACTAGCATACATACTAATGCCAGAATAGGATTTCTTTACTCTTGGTTTTATGCATGGTGCTCACTGTTGGCAAATAAGGTTAGTATGCATTTGTTGGCCAGTTTCCAGACCAGGAGCAGTAATCAACAGGTGTCTCCAGCTGCTGATTGAAAGACAGGAAGGGGAGCTAAAACAGATTAGAGCTATCTAATTAAAAGCCACTATCAGAACCAAATGATATATTAACCTTTTACTTCATCAATAAGATTTAGAACATCTTGATTTATTTTATACAGTTAATTAACCTAATTAATAAGATATGCTTTGGTGATGTAATTTCTCAGAATTAGAATATAATTTGTTAACTTTGTGTGAGTTGCTGTATGATGTATAAAATGATTTAATACATGTAAAATGCTTAAAATTGTACAAGTACTATACTTATTAAGCACTTTTTCTATATAAATTATCATTGTTCTTATTTCTATTTTGTGCAAAATTTATAAGATATGAAATTAGAGTTTTTTAAGACTTTTAGGAAGTTCATGTTATTAAAAAAATTTGTAGTTTAACTCCTTGAAGGTAACCAAAATTTTGCCACCCTTTTGAGATATTGATTTTAAGCTGTTTATTAAGAAAAAAAGACTCAGAAGAGAAACTTTGAGCCCTTCCCTCTATTCCTCCCCAAGAGATTCAGACAGAAAAACCTATATCAGAGAGGAAATTTTAGAATTCTGCTTTAGTCTGATTTGAATTAAGTATGGTAAATAAGAGGACATCAGGCAAGCTGTTAGCTAGATACCTACTGTGTCCCATTGTTTCTGAGTTGCCTAGCAAGAATTTTCCCACCAGGTTTGTTCTGCTCTGCTTCAACTATTGCCCATTATTACTTTTGAAATGTGATATGACTCCTCTCTTTCTCTTTTGTCCAAAATGTCTTATATACCCAAAGTTGCCACACTGTCTCTGGAATTGTCATCTATGTGTGAATTCTCTATGTGCATGTACTAAAATTTTTATTTTCTCCTCTTAATCTGCAGTATGTTGCTTAAAGTATTTGACTAGCCAGAAGAACTAGAGGTAGAGGGACTGTTTCTCTGGCCCCTACATACCTACTAAATTACATATAATTGTTACTGTTGTGGTGATCAGAGTTATGGCAACACCGCAGGTCTCTGCTCTTATCACCGATGAAGAAATGAATTTCCACTCAGTGACAGTTATGAAAAGTATTTATTAAAGGCACATTTTGAGGTAGAAGACGGGTCAAGCCTAAAGCTGGCTAACCAGTTGGAAATGAGGACTGTACCACAATGCAGGGGCAGGGAGGGGTGGCATGTGTGACAGCCAGTGAAGATAGAGAGCTGTAATCCCTGGGGAGGGAGAGGTCTGTGTTATATTATATTAGGGTGTGATGGGTGGTTACAGAGACATTCTTAGGTGATTGGCAAATGAGGTTATTTTGATTGACACTTGGCTGCAGTATAACACTTTGCCTAGTGCGTATGTACTTACCCAGAATCCAGTCTATTATAATTAGATTTATGAACTTCCAGGCAAAAACGTGGTATTATAATGACAGTATAAAGAAGTTGAGGTTGCGGGCAGGTTAGGGTAGTACCTTCTGTGCATGTCTCTGTGGCCGTATTAAACAAGATGTAGATTATGATCCTCCTGATCTTTGTCTCTGGAATGCAGGAGAGATTCTCTAAGTATCAATAGGGTGTTCTTTGGGCAGTCTCTAGACCGGGCCTCCATTCCTTTGTTTCTCTGTTGTTCATGTCTGATTAGCTACCTAACATAATGATGTGCTTAAAGAGAAATAAATATATTCCAAACTATAATTTAAAATAAAAATCCTAACAATATAGTCAGTATTAGAACTCAAGATATAACAGAGTCCATATTTATTCTGGTATATAACTTAAGGCCTTCATATACCTGTTAAATCTGAATAATCTAAAGCCATAATATTTTTCTTTGATCCTAAATTGTGTGATACCCTTATTATGGTACATGATGTAAGAGAACTTGCTTTGTTCTGCCATGATCTGGTGAATTAATTATATATAATTCTTCTTGTTCTGATTTAGCCTTTCTTCAAAATTGGATCGAAATATGAAGTATTATTACAGCTATAGTCCCAAATGCATTAGTTCAAGAAGCAATGTAATATCATATTTGTCACTTGTTATATTAAGCTATGTATCAAAAGCACTTTACAGTTAAATGTAGAAAGTAAAAATTCCAGCGAAGCAGCCCAGATTTTGCAATGGGGCAATCAGAATTATTTCCTCAATTCTGCTGCCCTAGAGCACAAGTCTAACAAATAGGAAAGATTAGAAAGATTCTAACATATCCTCTTCTCACAGTCCCTAGATGTATATATACTAAAAGTAAACATTACCAACAGGAAAAATTGTGTCAAAAGCTTATTTTTAGATAAACTAAGAAATATATTTCCTATTTCTATTTTCTAAGGTTTCTATATATCTTCCTTCTTGGTAGAATTTTATTTATTTTTTTGTTCTTTAAAAAGACATCTCCAAAATTTATTAATTGTATTTACTTCCACAATTTAATATTTACAAGTGTCAATTTTATAGTTTGTTTATACTGAAAACATTAAAAAAGGAGAAAAGTTATCAGGTTTAATTAAAAAGATATATAAAGTTAATGTTAGCTATTTAAAAAAATTGTGGGGCTCTATTTGTGTGCAATTAATTTACAACACTAAAAGAGAAATAACTAATTGTAATTGTAATACAAAATATTTAAAAAATATATTTGAGAGTTCAGATTAACTCTCTAAATTTCCCATGCTAACAGCCTCTAAAAGGGGCAAAATCCAACCCTTCCCTCTTTTCTAGGAGAAAGCTTTTCTGCACTTCTGCCTGTCTTTGAGTTTCTGCCAAACGCAAGTGATGATTCCTGACTTCCTTGGTATACCAAATTCCGAATAGGTTTTGTTTGTTCTCATTCGAGTGGTGTAAGTTCAACTGCGAACCCCCAAATACATATGTTAAAGTACGCCTCAGTATATCAGAATGTGACTATATTTGGTGATAGAGCCTTTAACAAGGTAATTCAGATTGAATAAGGCTAATCCAAAATCACTTATGTCCTTATAAGTAGAAGAGATTATGATACAGACATATACAGAGGAAAGATCATGTGAAGATACAGAAAGATCATCTACACGCCAAAGAGAGGGGCCCTCAGAGAAACCAATCTTGCCAACACTTTGATCTTGCTTCTTCAAGCATCCAAAATAACAACAAAAAAATAAATTTCTGTCATTTAAGACATCCAGTCTGAGGTACTTTGTTATAGTAGTCATACCCTAAGTAATTCTAAATTCGAACTAAAGCAAAAAATAAAAACTTCATAGAGCAATTGACTAAAATCTTACCACCTGGAAGAAACTAATAGAGATTCAAATGTGTAGCCCAGGATATTCCAACTTAGACACGAGCTCCAAAATGTCACTGCTGATTATTTAGGCACACTGCTTACTCTGATAGAAGTTATTAATGATACCACCTTTGCCCTAGATGAAATACATTTGCATGAGTGGTAATAGACAATAACATTAGTCTAGACTTCTTATTGTTTGGTCTTGATGAAATCTGTGCCATCACTAATACTTCTTTTTGTACTTTGAATATTTATATACACACACACACACACACACACACACACACACACACACACACATATAATGATTTACTAGATGCAATTGGCTCACATGATTATGGAGGATGCCAAGTCCCCAGATGTGCAGAGTGAGTCAAATCGGCAATCTGGACACCCAAGAGAGCCAATGGTTTATTTCTAGTTTGAGTCTGAAGGCTCAGTAGAGAACTGGTAGAGCTAATGGTACAGTTCCACTC
>NW_011888845.1:4300802-4312070 GCF_000151845.1 Pteropus vampyrus | reverse complement strand
AATGAGTTAAGATCCAGGACATGTGAAGAGAGAAGGGATAGGAATTTGTTGAAAGCACGACCCCTGCAGAAACTGCTCATACTGCTAGATCATCATATTTGTTTTGAGAAGGGAATGATTAAAATAGTAGGACTTAAGGTCAGACTGTCTGAATCTGAATTTTCCTGCTTTGTCTCTCATTATTAGTGTGACCCTTAAGTTACTTACACCTCTCTATGTGTCATGTTCCTCATTTGTTAAGTAGCAATAAAAGTATAATCTAATTTAGAGAGTTGTTAAGATTAATGAAATGTACTTTGAACAGTTCCTAGAGTGATAGTGTTTAATAGGGATTGGAAATTATTACAATCCATTATTTATTCCACCACGATATATGTGCTAAGGTCATCAGGTGTCTGAAAAGGTAAACATTTTTAAGTGAATTAAAGAAAGATAAGAAGTAGAGAGTTAAAGAGCATAGTAGAGAAAAATAATGATTGTTGGACAATTCCAAGAGTCCATTAAAAGTTGACGATTGTGAATTTCGAGTTTAGCAAACTGTCTAGGTATAATATCTCCATATTTCCACACATGAAGAGATGATTTACAAGTACTCAATACATGTTTATATTTAATATTTCCTTTGTACTGTTAAGTGTGTCACAAATATTAACTGATTTAATTCTCAAAATGAATTGCTGTATAAAAATAAATTAATTCCAGCTTCATCTACCTACCAAATATAACATTTAGGGTAATTTCTCCACAAAAGTATGTTCTTAAGCAGTGGACTCATCATCATTATTCTAACATTAAAATACAATTTGGTCTATTCATGACACAGTAGCCATGCCAATCTTTTCAAACTGTAAAGAGATTATTTCACTTTTTTGTTCCAAACCCCTGTAAGACCTCTCCTAGCATTCAAAATACTATACCTTAATAAGTCTAAGAAGTTCCTATATGATCTGGTATTGTGCTAGATCTATGACATCATATCTGTCAGCCTTCTCTCACTGCACTCCATCCACTCTGAACTTTGAATATTGCAAGGATATGCTCAACCTCAAGGACAGAAAATGCAGCTTCCTTTACAATTCTGGGAAAATATTTAATGTAGTGTAAAGAATAAGTGAACTAAATGGAAATTAATGAAAAGATGGAAATTTATTAAAATAATTTTATCTTTAAGTTACTCTATTATATTTAAAGAGTTCCTTCATCAGTCTATTGCATTGCAAAATATATACTCTGCAGATTATAGAATGTCTAAATGCGGACTGTGTTATTTCTGATTCTCTACTCTTGTAGGGGGAGAATAAAAAATGGTGGCAGGTGCATTACTGAAGATATTTAACATTTTTCAAAATTATTTGACCTTAGATAACATCTCATGAAAATAATGTTTCTCAGAAAATATTTTGGGAAACGCTGCAGAAAAATTACTTCTCCCTCTCTGCACTTTATTTGATTTGGAATTATGTCATTACATAAGATAAGAATATAGTCCCATTATTCTGTAAAAAATTTTAAACACATAAACATACAATTTATAGAGGAGTAGTTAATCAGATAATACTTTCTGTGAATTCCTGAATAAACATAGTGATTTATGAATAAGAATGTTACCAGCATGGGAGTAAATAATCAACCCATCAATGGTATTAGTTGGATAGTCACTTTGAAACTTTTAATCTATTCGACTAGATGGCTGCTACAGAAAAAAAATGGTACACTAAGTTTATAGGTGTCAAACAATACCTATTAAAAAATAAATTATTTAAATACTACGGAAATCAAATCCAAATAGGTCAATGTAAAAACACCCACATGACATAAAAAAAAACATTTTGGCATTAAGTTAACTATGCTATGAAATTTTGGTTTAATTTTCATTAATATGAATTTTCATGAAACGATGTGCTACAATTCAAGCCAGGGTTGATGAAAACAAATTTTGATTATCTATCCATGGGCATTTATCTACCCTTGGCAGAGGTACAATAAAAGATGGAGACACCTTGAATTGGAAGATGCATTAGCACCTACTTGTCCAGACATCTCAAATGTTACAGATGAGGAAAATGAGGCTTTGAGAATTGAAGTAATTGACTAAACTGGAGGTCCTGATTTCTTGTGCTATCTCTCAAGAAATATAAGCCATATTTGTCAAGCCTTTTCTTAGTCTTTCTTTCAATTGTCTCTCTAATTTGTGTGTATTTACATTTTTGTATCAGCATATATAAACAAAAATATCCTTCCCATTTTAGTCATGCCTTTCAAAATTGAAATGAGAATTCATGTGAAAATTAGATAGTGAAACATTATACAATTTTTAAAAATTTTTGTAGAGCAATCATGTGGACTGGAATCCTGGTCAGTCAGTTATTAACTGGGTATCCTTGAGCAGACGTTTTGACCATTCTGAGTTGGTTCCCCATCAGTACAATAATAA
The DNA here is from genome assembly GCF_000151845.1 of Pteropus vampyrus. Classification (NCBI taxonomy): domain Eukaryota; kingdom Metazoa; phylum Chordata; class Mammalia; order Chiroptera; family Pteropodidae; genus Pteropus; species Pteropus vampyrus. Next base: position 4,309,636 of record NW_011888845.1, on the reverse strand, counting down.
CAGATCTTATTCTTTCCCACATGACTTTTACAAACATCATATGAGATGATGCAGATAAAAGGACTTTGAAAATCATAATATGCAACAAAAATATAGCAGATTGAATTATAGAGAATGATTAAAAACAAATAAAATAATAACACATGAAATGATTTATAATAAATCATATTTGCAAATAAGTACATTATAATACTTCAAATCACCATGTTAACTTACAAAGGCAGGTATATATCAGTTCAATGGTGCTCCTACATACCAGATATATTTAGTTACATGTAAGAGTCTCCCACTAAGTATAACATAAAACTAATGTTTGAAAATATAATCATTTCTTAATGAACCTTCATTATCGATAAAAATAAATATTATAGCAATTATGAAAATTATGGTATTGAATTAAAATTAATGAAATAAATTTAATTCTTGAAAGTATTAACAATATTCTATTGATTCAATATCTATTGATTCAGTTCTCTCTGAAGTATATTTCTAAACACCTATCATGCATTAAATCCAACCTGATGTATAAGCTCAAGTTCATGAAAACCAGTGGGGAAGCTCGTAAAGCTTTGCGGCCCCTATAGAACATAATCATCTGTGAAGACTCATTTCAACCTTATTGTTTCAGTGAGTGTTTTTCTTTGCATAAAAAAGTTCAGATTGATATATTGCTGTGTTTTTGCACATACTAAGCATTTACATTTATAATGTAAATGCTTAGTATGCATAGAAAGCGAGTCTTATTTTGGTTTTTAAATAGTCTTATTTACATCCTAGACCCAGAAAGGGACATAAGAGCAGAACCGGATCTAGAATGAAAATTTCCTGGCTCCCAACTTTTTATTTTCTTCATTAAACCATTGTTCCAATAATAATGCCAATTTCGTTTTAAGGGAATGGAACTAACTCTACAAGCAGCTCAAATATCTAATTTCAATGGTATAAATTCTCTGTAGGTAATAAAAAAAAAATGAGCTAAAGGGGGTGATGAGGAAGAGGAGGTTTCAACTTCATAGTTGATGTTTTCATAGTTCCTCAGTTATACTATATTTGTTAAATGAAAGGTAAATAATTGTCAATTTGTGCTTTTAGAATTGAGAATTATTAAGTCCATTGATCTAAATAAGATAATATTTAGAAGAAAATTAATTATTTAAACTAATGCCAAATATAGGTAAAATTCTTCTATGCATGCATGTTACCATTAACATAGCATATTTAATAAGTGAGCATTTATTTTTATATAGCAGACAATATTATTTTAAAAATTAACAAGAAAAATTTTTTAAATTTCTAGTGTTATGAAATTCAGATAAGTAAAGTTTCCTTAGAATTATTTTTATTTAGTACATACATATATCCTTTTATTTTAGTAAATATAATTTCTTACATGGTTTGCATAAATTAATACACAGCCTCAATCTCCCTGCCACTTTTTGTTGTCGTTGGTCCCATATTCTTTTTCTGCAAATTTTCCAGTAATATATTCCTTAAAGTTGGGTGGTACTACTTGGCAAAACACACATTGAATAGTATAAAATAATATCTCATTCATCTAATATATATATATATATATATATATATATATGTATGTATGTATATACATATATATATAGTCAGAGATTCTAAATTAACTAAAATTTTGCCACAAATGGTGTGTAACCACAAGTGAGTAAAACCCTTTCTAAAGTAAACAAATCAAATTCTTAAAGATTATTGAAAGTTACTGACAGTTAATGCATAAATGTTAGGCTATTACACAATTCATATTTTTTAGAAGATAAACTGAATTTTGGGTTGATATAATTAACTGATTCTGAATGCTTTGCATTTTAAAAATCACAACTAAGTCACCTATTATTTTGATAGACTCCATATTATATTTTAAGACATCTTTTGACTTAGTTGTTCATTTAATTTGGAAGTTAAATATTGACTTTCCTATCAAAAAAAATGCATCTGCCCTTCCAAGATTTAATTATCAGATTCATAACATTAAAAATTTCCCCGAGAGTTGATTTAAGATCTTATAAATGATCTTGTCATTGTCCCACGAGGGCAGTATTGCACTTGTTAGGAACAGTAGTAAGAGTTTGATTTCAGCCCAACAATACTATTTCAATTAGATATATAAATGATCTCCTTTCTCAAAATGAAAGTCCCCAAATGATCCCTTTGATAAATACCTATAGAACATTGAAAAACCACAAGATTTCATACAGGCCAAGAGCTCACAGTTACGGAGGATGGGATACAATTTTCCTGGAACCTAGAAATGTAGTAGCTTATTTTCCCATAAACTAGAAGGCTGGTAGAGCATAAAATCTGAGTGAAAAACACGGTTGGAAAGCTTAGACAGAATTCATACAAATCAAATTAATAATATTTTCATTTACTATCAATATTCTTGATATAAATACATTTATGTGCAAGAAATTGTACTACATACTTACATGTATTAAATTTTATTCGAATATAGATGTATTTGACTATCTTTAATTGTTTTGATTAAATAGTTATAAATTCTAAAATCATTTACAACTATCTGATTATATCCAAACACTTCTTTGTTCCCAAGTAGTTTTAAATGAATTGCAAAAATATTTCATAAAACCAACTAGATATAGAAAAGACATCTGTTTGCAAATAATAACTAGCATTTGACTTGGATTTAATAGATTACAAAGTATTTTAAAATATATTATTGTATTTGTACTTGAGTCAACTTCTTACAATTGTTGGAGATTATCTAATTTTAAAATACCTAATATCATTTTCCAAATAGTAATTGATCTTGAGAATTCTCTTAAACTGTGGTTAGGGATAGCAACAGAATGTATATGTGGGTCTGTGTGTAAGATCATATTTTGAAACACTGAGTATATCTTTCAACACCAATCATACGTAGGCTATATTAAAAAAATGAATATTTGTTTTTGACAATACCCTTGATTATATTCTGTATTCTATTTTTATTATTGTATTTTAAGAAGACTAAAAGCTGATTAACCAGATTTTAAAGTACTTAAGAGACAGTGTAAAACCTTACAGTTTGTATCACAACTCTGTTACGGTGACTTAAATACCTACTACTTTATAAACCTTGACACTAAAAATATTAAAAATGATGGTGGTAAATACTATTATGAGTAAATCTACCAACGGCATTAATTTTTGTAAAAGCATACAAATTTTAGCACTCGAATATATTTGTGCACAGGAGATTGAGCTCCTCCGTTGTTATTCTGGTAATGTGAACTCAAGCATCAAAATGCACGCTGACTTCCCACTTTTCTAAACTAATTGTATTTATTACACATAAAATTAGATTGGGTAGTCAGTTATATAATTAGAACCTGATCACAGTTTTCTGTTTTATTATTTATATTATTTTAAATTGTTATTTTCTCATTTAATTATTTTTGCATAATTAAATAAATATATATTTACATCTTTATTCTAATGTTGAGTATTTTTTCCCTCACTGAGAATTGATAAAATTTATCTGTTCCTAGTAAAAGGAATACTTAGTCCAGATCATTTTAGAATTTTGTTTTCTTTTAATCAGTTTATTCTGTATTCTGTGTTATTCATTATAATCTTCTCCCTCTCATACATGAGCAGAGTCAGTGCGGACTTCACTGGAATCTGCTAAAAGCTCAGATGTAAGTAAGTAGTCATAACTAGATACATTCTTTCCTTTGGCTTAACTATTGTGATTCACAACTTGCTACTTTCTTGACCTAAATAACAGATGACTGAGAGGAGCAACACTGGCTCTGTAAAAGTCTGCTGCAACAAATAGTAAATGGTCTACTTTTCTCTTCCACTGATGAGGGGTGTGAGGGGTGTGAGGGGTGTGAGGTCATAATAGAGATGACCTTAGCTTCAGGTAGGGAATGAAAAATGATATTGTGAACAATGAATCAAATTTTTTTATTCATTATTCAGAGAAGGAAAGAGAAAGAGAGAATGTGAGACAGAGAAAGAGGGAGAACATGAATGGCACCAAAAGATGCTGTCTGGCAGAGGATAGAAAATTATTTTCTCTTTCTTTCTTTTTTTTTCCATTTAATTCTTTCATGACTATATATGTGACCTTTGCTTTATAAATTGGATATGATTTAATGCTGCACTTTATATTTTATGGCAATAGCTTATGAAAGTGGTTTACTCATGAGGACATATAGAGTTCTTACCAATTATTTTCTTCAAATTCATTTAACTCTATTGTACTTTGCAGAATGTCTATTAATTTATAATATATATTTTCCGATATACTTGTTGCACATGGTAGATAATTTTGGCTCAAATTATTTTTAAAGTAAAAGACCTTGTGTATACTAAGTGGGAACTTCATGTACAAAAAAATATGAAAAACTTTTAAATGTGAGGTTCCATGCAAGTGGTCATTAGTTTGAGAAATTTCTGTCTTGATGCCTCATTTAGGCAAAAAGTAGCTAACATGATTATCATAAGAACTATATTTTTTTAAATATTGTATTATTCTAATCAAAGTACATGTTTTCAAAAATCTTTATGGAATAATTTAAAACAACTGATAATCACAGGCAAATTATCTATTAATAATTTAAGTTGTATGGAAAAAAAAAAACAATTGTATTAAGTAGGTTGCCTTGGCATTGAATTAATTTTACCTAAGAAATTATAAGAAAAGACATTAGACTATATTTGAAAACATAAATCAGAAAAGGAACTTAGTATTCTTACATGCACCCTTTTAAAAAAAATTAGAGGATGGTAGAGAGAAAAAAGTTGCCTCTAAGTGTTAAATAAATGGTTGTTTAACTGGAATATATGACTGGTGGTTAATAGGAATTGGATATACTAGTATATATTTCAAATAAAGATTTTAACTAATTTTTTTACATTAAAATCATTTTATAGAATTTGATTAGAATAAATTCTCATGGAATTTCTCTCAAAATTCAAATAATTTTAAAAATATTAAAGGTCAGTTTCAATAATTTTTAACCCATAAATGTCAAAGAAATCTAAATAAATACTTTAGAGTGAAAAAGAGAGGGAGAATTTTTATAAATTGCATGTTTAATATTTTTAGTTAAAAGACATGCAAAACTATCTATATAAATATATAGATAAATATTACTCAGATATACATATGACTAAATATTAGTCCGAGTTAGTTTTAGTCAAAAGCATCCCTTTATCAACTATCAACCATCATATCATGCCACCCGCTAATCCAGTTACCTACAGGCCGTCTTTCCAGCCTTGTTTACTTCTTCTACAAAAGAACAGCTCTTTTTCTGCCTGTCTTTGAGAAATTTATAGATCTTAGAGAATTTTCCCTAATGCAAGACTCTCACTCCTCCTATTGCAATAGCATTCCCTCCCTTATTGTAATAGTCTTTTTAAATAAAATACCTCCTTACCTAAGCAAATTTTTTAATTTGACAATATTTATTACAGTTTTTGAACATCCTTTTTAGTATTTAAATTTTGTTTCTGGCATTGCTCTTGGGTTAGGTTATTACATTATGTGAATATAATGGAATTCTCCTTTCCAATAGTTCAATTTTCTCCTATTTCTGATTTCTTTACTTCAGTGAAACTATCATTGTTAAGAAAATAGCTCAGTAGAGATTGAAAGAACATCTTTTGGATGGAAATATGGAAACCGAACTAACAAAGTATATGTAAGAGCTCTACCAGGCATCATTAGAAATTTGAGGTTTTGGTGAGAAATGAGAGAAGCAAGCAGAAAATTAGAATGAAAAGGCAGAGGCTTCCAAAGTACATTTGAAAGCAAGAGTGGTGAGAACTTACCAGTAGTAAAATGAAGAAAGGACCTATGCACAGAAATGTGTAATAGTTATTTGCATTTCTTTCTTATACAGTGTACTATCTGCCTTTATGAAATACTTCAGTGAATTCTGATTCAGCCAAATAATTCTGTTTGTGTGGCAGTGAATTAGGAGAGAGGCATAGAAGGAAAAAATGATCTCCTCTTATTTACTTTACTGGTACCTAAGTAGGAACCACAGACTCAAGGCAGCGAAAAATTCAGGGCTTCATGGTGGTGACTGACAGAAGTGGAAGAGATAGAGATCTAAGTGACTGTTATTTAAGAAATTAAAATCTAATAAGGGACACAAAATATGACAAAGAGAAAGTTACTACTATGAAAATTATTACAGAGGAGGAAAATATTTTTTTCCTCTACTCTTCTAGGTTCTTAACTGAGACCCCCCTCTAATCAATGAGATTAACAAGAGAAAAAGCAAACACTAGTTTAATAGCATGTTTACCTCCTGGATACATGAGAGACACCTAGCAAAACTGAATAACTCCCCCAAATGAGCCAAGCTACCACTTTAAATACCACCAGCAGCTAAAGACAAAATAAGATATTGGGGAAGAGAGGCCTGTTATGGGAGATTACAAGGCAAAGCAGAGTAAACAAGGATAAAGTTTCTATGTATATTTAAGTTGTTGATAATAGTTTCCAGAGATTAAGAGTCATCTTTCTTTCCTGATACAAAGAGGGAGAAACCCTAACAAATAAAGATTTCCCTTATAAATATTGTTGCTTACAAAAGAGTAACTTCTACTCAGTTTTCGGAGCTTCTCCAGTATCTGCTGTTTTTTTTAAAATAATCTCTGTGCCAAAGAAGTATATTTTAGTGTGGTATATTTTGCCCCACCTCATGCCAAAGAGTTTAGACAAACAGAATGTATAAATACTGAGTGGCTAACAAATAATTCTTTACCAAAATTTTACCAAAAATAAAAAATTCAGAAAAAATTTGTAGTTGTCTGAATTATTTTGCTTCCAATATTTATATTTTTATCCAATTTTATTATGATTATCTAAAACATTTTAAATAAAATGTATTTTATAATGTAAATTTTTAATAAAATACTCTTATTGCATGTTTTTATTAAAATGTATATATTGTATATATATGTAAGTGCAAGAGTTTCAAGGATATATAATTTGAGTTGTACAGAAATCTTAGAACTGCAATCAAACCATATTATGCCAACAGGTAAATAAAGAATGTGCATTTAGAAAATAAAGAAGTTACTAATTATTAACTTTTGTCTTTAATATTCCAAATAGGAAAAAAAAATGGTAAGTCTATATTTTTAAAGTATGAACATAAAATGAATTAGTTTAGAGAACTTGATAATATCATACTTATTATCTAATTATTGATTGCATCTTAAAGGATCTCACATCCTTGGTAGAATATTGATTCTGAATTAAAATTATAAAAATACTGCTTTTATGTACTATTAACAAACACAGAAGTAAAAATATTTTAAGAGATTTTCTACACATAACTAATCTAACATGATCATGCTTTATTCAGAATTTACTGATGAAAAATATCTATATACAGAAATGGAATACACTTTCATCATTGTGGTTCGCTACCATAGGTTCTATTTAGCTAAATTAAAGCTAAATTCTATAATCTTGTTTCACTTCATCCATTATGTTAACATTTTCTCCAATTATTAATATTAGAATATGAAAAAAATAAGCTAGTCAAAGCTTTTAACTGAGTTAAGTCATTTTATAATAATAATTACAGAATTCTATAAACTCAGCACAATACCTCTTGAAAAAATAATGTAATATATATTCTTGTCAAGCTGGCAGGGAACTACTCCATAGAAGTTCCCACAGCTATGCAATCAATTCTTTTTTCCCCCAATTCATTTCAAACAAACAAACAAACAAACAAACAAAAGTGCAGTGTCCATTCCAACCTCTTAGCTCCATCTCTTGTCCAAGATTCTACCTCTGACAATTCAGACCTGATGATTCGAATTTACGCTTTTCCTCATGAATTTCACTTCGATTTTCTGCAGATTTCCTAAAGTATTAAATCTACACTGTGCAACTCTGCCTCAGAATTCTCTTCTAGACAGAAATACACAACCAATCCATCTAAACCCTGCTCAAAGATAAATCCAGTTCTATGAATGAAGAGGGAAGTGTTCTTACTATTCTGTAGCAGATATTCTTGGACTAACAGATCTTGTCATTCACTAGTTTATAGCTGCTTTTGTTTTACAAAAGCAAAGTTGAGTATTTCCTATAGACACTTTATTTACCTTATTCATAGGACCACCTTCATGAGCATGTGACCAATGCAGTCTATCACAAGGTTTCCAGGCACAGAAGGGTTTGGCTTTAAGGTTTAATTCTCTGTAATCACAGTCTTGAAATTCTTGAAAATTTTATCTTTGAACTAGTGTTTTGTGAAGTCTGTTGGGACACCAGACAATATGCTGGGGGCTTGGTGTCACAGCTCATATATGCATCCTACCTTTCCCCCAAGGGAGGATTCTCTGGACAGCTGCATCCTGCCAACTCTGACTGCCCATCCTTTTACTTTTTGACCCCGTTCTTCAGTGACTACCAGCTTCCACCAGAGACAGTAACAGGGTTGTCTTGGTTCGGGAGGTCCATATTCTACTACCCAGAGGGCCTGGTCTTGAGTGCAGGAGAGTTGGGTTCAGGCACAGGCCTCAGGAGTCTCAGAGAGAGGAAAGTGGTAAACATTTTGCCTCCAGCTAGCAGTACCACAGTGCATTTGGCGATAGACTAGGCAAGGACTTCTTCCCTACCCCGATCCAGGCATATAGTACTCAGAGCCCCAGGTTTGAAATCTCTGGAGGGTTGCCTTTTCACTGTTGTTTGGGTAGAGGGCCTCTGGGTTGGGAATATTGATTTCTTCACTTCCAGCAGGGGCCCAATATTTTCATTTGGCACTGAGATCTACACATTATCTAGCCAGATCTGTTTATCCTCTAGCACCAACAAAAGTGTAGAT
>NW_011888845.1:4295944-4298502 GCF_000151845.1 Pteropus vampyrus | reverse complement strand
GTTAATCAAAACACATAAAAACTTTGAAAAATAGATTGATGCAAAGGTACCCTTCTCTTTCCCATGAGAGTTTTCTAGTGATTCATTATCCACAGGGTATTCAATAATACCTATATCGCTTTGTCTACATATTTACCATTTTACCACATATTTTACTACATATTTACCACTGCATCTTTGAACATGCAATTCAATAATCTTTTTCAAACTTCCATCCTCTCAACTCTCTTCTTTATTTTTTGGCCTACTTGTAATCAACCAAGATGTTCCCATTTCCTTTAGAGACCCTTCCCTAATTCATCTTGTTTTAGTAAATGCCTTTCCCATGTGCTCTCTATTACATAGCTTTGCCCCACCATGCCATATTTGCCTACTTATCCATCTATCTCCCTTAGTAATTTCTGTGTTCCATTTGTCCTAATGAACAATTTCTTTGGCACTTAACTCAGTACCTGGTCTATTGCTAATTTGTTGAAGAAAACGTGTCTGGTTAAAATAGCAATGTCCTACCCAAAAGATTATCAAGTGAATAATAATTGGCTGATTCCTGATTTTTAAAATGGTATAGTGGCTAAATATGGAAAGTAATGTCTAGCCAGGAAGGAATGTAAGACATTAAAGTCAACTCATAGAAAGGACCATAGTCAAACTTGGGATTTTTCTTGGCGTCAGTCCTGATCTCAGCAAATATTTCACATTAAAACCCTCTAATTTGCACACTTACACATTAATATGTTGTTTTCAATTTCGGATTTATTTTATAAATATTGATTTTGATTTTTAACTTTGCAAAATAAGATTAAATTCAAAATGCATTTAGAGTAATTATATTCCAAAACTGGTACAAAGCAAATTTCAGAGCACTAGCTCAAGACAGTCATCAGACAATATAATTTGATGGTTATAGTCACTATCAATCAAAAGTAATAAAAGTGATTTCTGACTGAATAGTAAAATTTATGTTTTCATTATCTTTATGGTATACCTAAAAGGTCCATGAAATAAACTAATTCATTCTACTTTATGGAACAAACGGAATTTATTTCACACACCATCACTACCAATTTTACTTTAATAGATTTATAAATTGCCAAATAACATTTCTGAAGGTATATTCAGCAATAAATTTACCACTTACAGTTTTATTTCTTCTCTTGTCTTGCCAGGACTACTACTGCTTAAATGTTTCATTTGGCCCTTTATTTTATAAAATTCTTTCATAATATGTTAATTTATATTAATTACCAATATATTTCCCATTATAAATAATTCAAAAATAATGTTTATACATTTAATTTTCACTTTAGTTATAACTATACTGATACTTTATTAAAAAGGACCTACACTGTAATTTAAACTAATTAAACTGAACTTGTGATTATCCACAGAAGCTGTTTTAAATATTTTTCATTCAATCTTAAAACATTAACATTATATTGTTATCTTGCAAACTTCTTTTTAAATTAATAACTGTTCTGTATTTTTGTAATTAGTTTTTGTAAATCAAGGTCACTTTCTAGATCTGAGCTCTGCAATACAGAATGAATAGCCACATGTGCTAATTAAGCTTAGTTAAAAATTGTGAAATGCTGCAAGTATAAAGAATATACAGAATTCTGAAGACAAAAACAAAGAATAATGTGAGATATTCATTAGTAATGGAATGAAAATATCTTCTGATATATTAGTTTAAATTAAATATATTTTTAAAGTTGATTTACCTATTTCTTTTTACTTTTCTTAATGTGGCTACTAGGAATTTTCAAATTACATATATGCCTTGCACTTGTGATTAATAAAAAAAAATATTATATTTCTATTGGACAATGCTGTTCTAGCTTTTACTCAATGGACCTTCTGCACATTTTTCTATAAATCTTCAACTATTTTTTCTTTTTAACTGAAAAGTACTTTTTTAACAAAAATGCCATTTCACTTCACTGATACCAACCTAAGATACTCGAGACTCTTAAAATCTGTCTTACACCTCCGCTATTTGATAAAAGGAAGGGGGTTACCGATTTGTGTGTGTGTGAGAGAGAATTTTAAAAGTTTAACATTTGTCTGTCCTCTTTGATATCACATGAGGTGTCTCCTTTTAATCAAACGTCCCATTATTTTTCCTATTTTACAAATAATCTTGAAGAAGACTGAGTGATTTGTCCAAGGTGCATTTTTCTGAAGAAAAAACTTTTTTTCTAATTTAGAATATCTTTACATTTCAATATTATAATAAAATAGATATTTTTTGAAAAAAAATTAATATCATCCCTTGGGTATTATACATTTCAATGTTCAAAATATCCTTTTAATATCTCTCTAGTTTTATCAGATATTTCTTAACATTTTGGTATGAATCACTTAAGGCTACTGCTACTTTGATTTAATCCATTCTTATTCCATATTTATATAGATTTTATATAACTTAATGCATGTAAACCTTTTCAGCATTTAAAATCGTGTCTAAATTACATATACTTACTATATGAATTGATAGGTGATTTGTATAATGAAAGCAAAAAACTGTATACCAAAACCTCTATTGGAATCAGTCTAAA
>NW_011888845.1:4293917-4295894 GCF_000151845.1 Pteropus vampyrus | reverse complement strand
CTATTTGATAAAAGGAAGGGGGTTACCGATTTGTGTGTGTGTGAGAGAGAATTTTAAAAGTTTAACATTTGTCTGTCCTCTTTGATATCACATGAGGTGTCTCCTTTTAATCAAACGTCCCATTATTTTTCCTATTTTACAAATAATCTTGAAGAAGACTGAGTGATTTGTCCAAGGTGCATTTTTCTGAAGAAAAAACTTTTTTTCTAATTTAGAATATCTTTACATTTCAATATTATAATAAAATAGATATTTTTTGAAAAAAAATTAATATCATCCCTTGGGTATTATACATTTCAATGTTCAAAATATCCTTTTAATATCTCTCTAGTTTTATCAGATATTTCTTAACATTTTGGTATGAATCACTTAAGGCTACTGCTACTTTGATTTAATCCATTCTTATTCCATATTTATATAGATTTTATATAACTTAATGCATGTAAACCTTTTCAGCATTTAAAATCGTGTCTAAATTACATATACTTACTATATGAATTGATAGGTGATTTGTATAATGAAAGCAAAAAACTGTATACCAAAACCTCTATTGGAATCAGTCTAAAGAAAGTTTAGTGACTAAAAACATATAGATAAAACAGTTGTCATTATGATAAATGGTGATGCCCAAAATAATTATAATAAGAATAAACATAACTTCAGATTTAGCACAAAATGAGATTGAAAGAAATTACCATTCTATTCGACCAAAGATGAACTGCCTGGTCACATGTATTGAAAATGCATTAGACTGGCCTGTGCTGGAGAACACATGGAAGATAATCCTGGAGATGTCAAATCTAGGTTAGTCTACCACTGTCTTTTATTTCATAACTTTAGAAAAGTCACAACTTTACGACATCCTAATTTCCTCATTAAGTTTGAGAGTTTGATGAAATGAAAGAATTTTAAGAATATTTCAATTTTAGAAATGCATAGTTATTTTAAATCTTTTAACAAACATCAACAATTAATATTAAACAAAATCCAGAATACATACAATAGAATAATGGGGGAAGGAATAATAAATAAAAAGCAAGGTGTAAAAACAATCTTTTCTCATTCTACTCACTTCCGATAGATTTTTCCATTGAACTACTGGAATATTTTTTTTTCAGTACATATGGAAATGATGGCCACATCTTCACTCCAAGACTAAAACTAAGATATTTTGTGCAGACATATTTTTTTCATTTTTTCCCTTTAATATCTCATCCCTAAAGAGAGGAAGATCTCAATCTCATCTGACTATTGACCAAAGGAATTAGAGCATTGTTGTGAGTATGTTTTATACAATCAAATATATATATTTGAATAATTTTTCTGCTTATCATTAAAATACCATGTTTAATTACTTCATGATATATATCTCCATATACTTTGACAATTAAAATAGTTTCATACTTTTTTCTTATAATGCTTTCCCATTTTTGAATTTATAATGCATAAAAGATTTTATATCTAATTTTTCGATGTACATTTTACCTTACACAATGATTTGGATTACGCAATCCCTGGAATCCTTTGAATTTAAAAAAATCCCTTCTAGTTTCATTAAAGTATTTCACTTTGATGACATTTTGTCAAATGACATCAAAGAATATATTTCAATTTTATGTTTTATGAAATAATTTATAATGATGACATCCTACATTATATCCAAAGTTATGTAAGACATTGACAGATAAACTATAATCTACATTCAGGGCCATTCTTCCTAAGATATTACTCACTACCATAACACTTTTTTTTTTTTTGTAATAGCATGACATTCCTAACATGTATATGTTGCAGAAAACAAAAAGATGTTAGACTCTTCTTTGTGTCCATGTTTTGTAATTTTCAATTTTGAAAGGTATACGTGTGTGTGTGTGTGTGTGTGTGTGTGTGTGTGTGTGTATTTAAGCAAAACATTTTACATATTGTATAGAGGATACTATTCAACATGCATTGTAAGTTATTATTCTTTATCTCTTT
>NW_011888845.1:4285854-4293867 GCF_000151845.1 Pteropus vampyrus | reverse complement strand
TATTTCACTTTGATGACATTTTGTCAAATGACATCAAAGAATATATTTCAATTTTATGTTTTATGAAATAATTTATAATGATGACATCCTACATTATATCCAAAGTTATGTAAGACATTGACAGATAAACTATAATCTACATTCAGGGCCATTCTTCCTAAGATATTACTCACTACCATAACACTTTTTTTTTTTGTAATAGCATGACATTCCTAACATGTATATGTTGCAGAAAACAAAAAGATGTTAGACTCTTCTTTGTGTCCATGTTTTGTAATTTTCAATTTTGAAAGGTATACGTGTGTGTGTGTGTGTGTGTGTGTGTGTGTATTTAAGCAAAACATTTTACATATTGTATAGAGGATACTATTCAACATGCATTGTAAGTTATTATTCTTTATCTCTTTTACATTTCTAAGTCTCAAGAATCTGAAAATGTGCAACATTAATGACAATGGGTGTGAAATGAATATATATAATATATAATTTGGGGTCCCACTCATTTCTAATTCTTCCTGGACAGGGGCATGTATTCTTATCATAGTATTTTTCAAAGCTCTCAGTTGATTCTAAAGTGCAGCCAGAATTGAAAAGCACTGACCAGCCATAGAATTCAAATCTAAAAAATCTTCCTGAAAATGTACTGGTCTTTGAGTTTTTGTTTTTTTCTCATTACTACTGTCTCTTATGTGGATGGTTGCCACTTTAGATAATTCATAAATATTCAGATTATAAGTTGTCTTTGCTGTTGGACTTGCAGACAATAATAATCAAAAATGTTTGAGAAAGGCCTATAGTTTAAGTGTTATTTCTTTCTAAGTTTGCTGATCACCTTTTGCCTCTATTCACATAGGCAAGTTGGGGTCAACTATCAATTTAGATGTCATCCAGAGAAAGAGATCATTTACAACTGTCTATTGAACATTTTCATGTAAATTGTACTATTAAAATTGCAGTCTATAATCTAAAGTTTGCATAGGAAAACTACACCCGTTCACCAATAAATCTTTAATGTTATCAATTAACTGAGGAGATTTGTTTATTCTACCTTTTATTCTCTCTCACAATTCCCTCTGTCAGTTTATTACTAAAGTTTCTGTCGTGCATCCCCCTGTTCCCATTTCATTTGTCATTGAGTTCATAACCACATTCTCTTGTACGTACTTGTTAATCCAGATGTTACCTCCCAGCTATATCATGTTCATGCGTTTTTTTCAAAATGGATGATAGTATGTATTAAATGGTTATATTTTTGATATTTTCAAAAGTAATATAAAAAATTTATTTTAAAGTATCTATATTTCTAATATTTGGAAATTATGTGTCTTTCAAATTTTAAACTAATAAGAAACCTTAGATGGTGTCTTGAAACTGCATAGAGTTTTTCAAAATGCTTTTGAAAATTAGAAATGCAAAAAGAATTAGGGACCTCTACCCTAATTCTATTTTAAATCTACTGAAATACATGTTTTTGAAATCTTGAAAGTCCTGATTCATACCATAAAAATGACTTACTAAATTAGCATTAGTAAACAAAATTTTGTGAAACATGTTAGATTTTTTTATCAGAAAGTAATTTTCCAAATTATTTATTAAAATAACCTTGCAAAATAGAGTATTTTATACAAATGTTTCACATTGTCCTAGTTTTTTCCCTAATTTTTTCATTGTACTTTTTCTTTCTATTCGTTCCTATACCACATTAAATTCCTTCAGAAAATATACAAAAAAATAATTATATACATCTATAGCATGCATGTTTATTGGAGACAAGAGAATTATTAGTTTATCTGACCATTATATTTCCTTTGGAAGAAGCTATCTTTGTTCAATATATTATTTCTTTAACATTGTGTATTTGCAAAAAGTTCTCAGTGAACATCAGAAATGAACAGAAAATGTGAAAGTGAGCTAGCAAGAGAAATAGAAATACCAAATCAGAATAAGGCAGCTTAACAATAAATTCTATAGCAGAGTAAAAATGACCATTGGGGGTCATAGTCAAAGGAAGAATTCAAAGAGGAAGGGTTAATATATTTTGATTGTCACCTATAACATTGTAATATACTCTATACTGTTGTCTAAAACTTTTAGTGAATGTAAAGGCAGAATAGAAAGGATGAAATAACTGAAGGATCTAAAATATTAGAAATACCCAAAATTAAATAGATGTAGGAATCTTGAACTAAGAACGACACTCCCTCACATCCCCATAACAAAGCTATTTTGAGATATTTGGTTGGGACACTCAATTTCTCAATATATATGGATTGAATTTGGAGCCTATTTTATTTTAAATTTCAAGGGACAGAATGCCCTCAGCGGATATGACTTAGGTGTAATTCACCTGATGGAAATGAGATGGAATAAATACTATGTTAAGTCACTATTATTTATACAATGAGTTATGTATGTTTCCTTTTGGTAATATTAAAAATAAAATGTGTTGTGATTTTAAGTCTTCTGCATGAAGTATCATTTAAATACTTAATTTTATAAAAATGTGATAATAATTGGCTAAGATTTCCAAGGCAATTTAATATCTGTGGGTGGTTTGTAGCTTATGCTAATCATCAACGCTTCATCAAGTTTAATAAAATGACACTACTTTTTTTGCCTGAAAAAATTCTAAGCAAACGAAGTATATAGAACCATTATTTCAGGAACACTTATGGAATTCGTATATGTTAGTTCCGAAAACACTTATCCTTTAACTCACTTCTTTCATTTTACTGATAAAAAAATGTGGTCTGAAAAATTTAAATAACTTCTCTAAATATTTCTATAACAAGCACCAGCTGGTGAGAGGGACTTGAATTTATATTTCCAACTTTTGCTTTAGTCCATATTCCTCTCATAATAAATTACTGTCTAAGATTCAGTGAAAAAGATATCAGAAATTACTAATTTTACCACTGAACACAAATAAAAATAATATTGTAGTAATCTCATTTGGAAAATAGTTCATATTTTAGAAACTCAATAGAATATCCAATAAGGATTTATTAGTCATTCACTAAATACATAGTTAAATTACAGATTTATAGAATACATATTTAAAAATTATAAGTTATATTTAAATTTTTCATTAAATTTAATGATTAAAATATTCATCTAAATTATCATGTATGACATTTCTTATAGAAAATCACTCAATTTCAATAATACTTCACAAAAAACTGTATCTCTTTTTGAAATATGTAACAAAATTAAGACTACCTCAAAAAGTTAATTATGAAGTCATTGCCTCTAAACAAAATCCTATTTTCAAATGAGTGTCCATGATAACACTGTACTTGGAGAATACGGAAATTTAGTTAATACAAAATAATTAAAATTCCAAATCAGATTCAACCTTTGCAAAGTAGAAAGAATAGAATATTATTTAAAATGAACCCTAGAGTTTTGTTTTCATCATACACTAGCTTTATGATCATAAGAAACTACTTAAGTTTTTAAGGAATAAATTTTATAATCTGCAAAATGAAAGAATTATACATAATGAATCCAGAGTTTCTGTCTTGATTTCTCTCTCTTTTTTTTTGTATCCATTTTCAGCCACTCTGTCTTTTGATTAGAGAATTTAACAAATAGAATACTAAATAGAATAAATAGAATAAAATATAAGTATATTTTAAATTCTAAATATACATTTCTTAAATACATGTGTATGGATTAGCCAATATCCCATCTAAATTTTAGTTAGTATGAAAAAGATAGGTAACGACTTTAAGTGAAAACTATGTAGTGTTTTAAATAAGGCCAGAGGATAAGTGCATATATTCCAATATGCCACTGCATTGTTGCTTAATCAATCCCAAAAGGATCATTTAAGTTTTTAGGAGATGGATTTTTGTTTGATTTTGATATTTTCACTGAGGCCTCAACTCAGTCAAGTTGTATGATGATGTCTAGATCTGGAACCAGTTAAAATAAATTTTGTTAGTAAAAATGATATCCCAAAGGGGTTAAATACTCTGCAGGGCTTTGGCCAGTTTTTATCTAACCTAACCATCTTATTTTAATAGTCTTAAAATATTTTCTACACATTTCAGTTTCCTCATATGATCTTGGAACTACCTAATGGTTCCCTCATTAATTAATGAGTTGAATGAACTCTTTGACAAGTTAATATTTTAAGTTTTTGAAAATTATAGTTTGAAAAAAATAGAATACACCAACAACGATAGATATTTAACAGGAAATTTAGGAGGCTAACTTCTTTGTGGTTATGTATTCCAAGCTGCTTTTGCTTTACACATGATCCGTTAATGTTTGTTTTCTCAAGAAAAAAAGGTTGAAGAATAATGTTGTTTATCTCATATCGTCTTTTCTAATTGTTGATCGTATTTCTTAAGCTTGACAAAGGTGACTCATCTCAGGAATACCGAATTGAAGAATTAGAGAAAAAATGAATAAATACAAAACCTTTCTAAAAGAGTGTGGGAGGAAAAGGGAATTTGGGGAGGTAAGAGACAGAAATGGAACATATATTCAAACATTCTAAGGATCGAATATTATTCCATTCTCAATGTATGGTATGTTTTAGACTCAAGAAAGTTTCTCTCTAGGGAAAAAGTAAAAGGAATTTAAGAGGATATATCTTCTTCTCTCTTTACCTACATAGTAGAGATTATAGAATAATTTCCTTACCGACTAAATGAAGTATGCAATGGATGAAGTATGCAAAGAATCTAGACCTTTCTTAAGAGTGGCAATGAATTGGTACAATACTTTATAAATGACCTATGCAGAAAACATGCTAAATTATGCTTAGCAAATGGTTTTTTTCATACTCCTCAATGATTTACTAGGGCCTTTTTTGGGAACTCATCAGCAAGTCATTTTGAAGTTAGCATGCTGTGATTAACTGCTGTGCCACTTCTCCCCTCAAAATTCATGAAAAATTCAGACTTACTACCTATTTCACCCATTGTATGAGTTACACAACTGATTTCATCATGATCTCTCATGCTGGGTTTATAGATTGCTTGAGATGAGGGTGAGAACTCCTGCTGATACTGTCACAGAGAAATCTAGTCATGTTCTTCTAAGTGAATCTGTTAAAAATGTCAACAAGTAATAGCCATTAACTTTGAAGATAAACAGAGATAGACTTTTCTTTAATATATCTAGAAAAAGAAGCTGAAAAATAAGATAGAGAAGTAAGATAGAGAAGAGTAAGATAGAGAAGAGTTCTTTTTGTTTTGTTACATTTCTTTTCATATTATTTTTTAGATTGTCACCTGAAACTCAAGCCTCAGAAATAAAAGTAAGCACTTCCTTTTAATCTGAATGCCTTTATAGACTAAGGGAAGGTAATTGGTTTTTATAATGCACTTTTTACTTATTTCTTTGTTTATATTCTAAAAGAAATTTATTTAGTAACGATATATATTTTAAAGATCCAATTATACACATACAGTTGATTCTGATTATTTGCAGCAGTTATGTTCTATAAAATTGTCATAAATATTAAATTAGTAAACACTGAAAATTATACCTGGGGATACACACACACATATACATATACAAATATAAATATATAGATTATAAATTCTAAAAACAACTAATCCTATTAGATTATAATTTCTTTACAAAAGAAAAAAAATTCAGAAGTTTTAAGTGACTTATCAAAAGAAAAAAACTTCAGAAGTTTTAAGTGACTTATCTGAGACTTAACAAGACTGATTCAAACCCTATCCAGCTGGATCCAGAACCAGAGCTTCTTGCACTATATACTGAGCTGGTTGTCACTGTATGAGAGTTGAAATAAGAAGTCAGAGAATAACGTCACCTTGTTCAGCTTCAGCTGGGAACATTCTTGTAAGATGTCTCAAATATTTTATCACTCTGCACATTTATGCAAATGACCAGGAAAACACTGCAAATACTGATCTTGGGGTTACAAATAAATTTTAACAAATAGAATGTATAAGTAAGGAATCCACATTCTTTGTGAATTTACTATAATTTGTCTATGTGGTCCAGGAAAAATTATGCACACATATACACACTAATAGAGAATAATAGCAACTCTGAAATTATATTATTTCTCTTTTTAATTTGGTTTACCTAAGGTCAGGGAAGATACTATATGAATCTTTAGACATAGTGTTTATCACAGGGAAAGCTAGATTGTCTGTAACACAATTTAAAGTTCTACAGCACAGACAGTGATATGCGTGTGTGTGGGGGGGGAGGGGATTGGCTGACTTATGGCAGTGCTATAACTAATAATATAAAATCCAGGATTACTTGGATAGCATTTTAAAAAGTCAAATCAAAAGCCCATAACCCAGAAGTAGTTAATATTATAGGTGTAAGTGCTTTGGCTATATTTAGTTCTGTTAAATATCAGTTTGCTAATTAACATAATAAATAGAAAAATGATTTTGCATTTGTGAGGAAAGTGGAGCTCAAGGCACATTAATACATTAGAGATATCCCATCAGCAAACTGGTCTTTCATCATCTTTATATCGGTCCTCTAGATTTAGGATCTTGAGTGGTTTTATGAATAGCTGCATATTAGATCATTCTGTTGCCTGGTTCTGAATAAAATTTTAGGCAATTCCTGCATTTAGAATATGTTACTAACTCAAATATACATTTCAGGCAAATTGACATCATGATGCAAAAAAGGAATGATAATAGGAATCTTTCAGCTTTACATTTGGGTCATCAACTCCAAGATAATTTCTGCAAATATAGTCAGTCTCCCAGTATTTGGCTTGCCTTTTGATTTTAGTAAAAGTATCTTTGGAAAGCAAACTTTTTAGTTTTTACTTTTTATAAAGTCAGCTTTTTTAAAGTTTATGATCTTGGTGTTATATTTTTAGAAAATCTGACAAAATTATAAAAATGTAAAGATTATTAAAAAATAAAATTCCAGAAAAATATAATGAGAAGTAATAGTGGAGAGAAAAAAAGCTGGATGAGGGAACAAAAGCAAGCTAAAGATTTTAACATATGTGCAAAGATGTTCCAGATACAAGGTAATCGTACATCATTAAAAGAAAAGACAGTAGTGAAGATAACTATATATACTTCTCTGTATATGTGTATTTGTGCATGTGTGTGCATGTATGTGTGTGCACGTGTCTCATTCCCATGTTGAGTTTAGCTAAGTACTCCATAATACTGCTGCCTCAGCATCCATTTGTGTAGCTGAGAGGTCTACAGGGTCTTGAACTGACATACTAGCTCCACCCACAAGTGTATGCCTTAGACAGCAACTCACAGAATGACAAGTAAATAAAAGTTCTTGATACGAGTCCCCCAAAGGACTTTGCAATAAGCATTCTCCCCCACCTCCCAGGGCCTTCCTTAATAAGACTGCCACAAAACTTACCCAAAACTCACTGTTTTTGATTTGAATTGTCAAATCTGGCCTTAGCCTGGGAACTCCAAAGCACTCTACCAACGGACTCTAATAAAGATATGTGCCTCAGATCCTCCTGTATTCTTTGCCTGTACCCTGTGTTTACCTCCCCACATGGTTTCTTGAGGCTTGCCTTGTACTTACAAAAGGACTTGTGAATAATAAACTTCTCTATTTCAATTCCTTTGTGGTCTTTTGTCGAACCATGTCTCACAATCAGATATCCCAGGGCTCTATTTAACAATTTGACAAAGTTATGACATTCCATTTAACAGTCTTAGCACCTTTGTCAAAAATTAATTTACCATTATAATAATCTGAAGCTAGATGGTATACGACTTTTATTAATAGTGCATTACTATTATTATTCTTTCTCATATAAATTTAGAATTTGTTTATCAATGTCTAAATAAAATAGCATCTTGGAATTCAGATTGGGATTCCATGTAGAGCAATGTGGGGAGATTGACAGCTAAAGAACTGAAGTATTCCCATTTGTTCACATAGTATATGTTCACATTAGTTTGTCTTCTTTAATTTATCTAAGCAGTATTAAATAGTTTTCAGTAAAGAGGCCTTGGCCTTTTTTGACCAGTTCATTCTTATGTATTTTGTTTCTTGACACTAATA
>NW_011888845.1:4282244-4284874 GCF_000151845.1 Pteropus vampyrus | reverse complement strand
AGCAACTCTGAAATTATATTATTTCTCTTTTTAATTTGGTTTACCTAAGGTCAGGGAAGATACTATATGAATCTTTAGACATAGTGTTTATCACAGGGAAAGCTAGATTGTCTGTAACACAATTTAAAGTTCTACAGCACAGACAGTGATATGCGTGTGTGTGGGGGGGGAGGGGATTGGCTGACTTATGGCAGTGCTATAACTAATAATATAAAATCCAGGATTACTTGGATAGCATTTTAAAAAGTCAAATCAAAAGCCCATAACCCAGAAGTAGTTAATATTATAGGTGTAAGTGCTTTGGCTATATTTAGTTCTGTTAAATATCAGTTTGCTAATTAACATAATAAATAGAAAAATGATTTTGCATTTGTGAGGAAAGTGGAGCTCAAGGCACATTAATACATTAGAGATATCCCATCAGCAAACTGGTCTTTCATCATCTTTATATCGGTCCTCTAGATTTAGGATCTTGAGTGGTTTTATGAATAGCTGCATATTAGATCATTCTGTTGCCTGGTTCTGAATAAAATTTTAGGCAATTCCTGCATTTAGAATATGTTACTAACTCAAATATACATTTCAGGCAAATTGACATCATGATGCAAAAAAGGAATGATAATAGGAATCTTTCAGCTTTACATTTGGGTCATCAACTCCAAGATAATTTCTGCAAATATAGTCAGTCTCCCAGTATTTGGCTTGCCTTTTGATTTTAGTAAAAGTATCTTTGGAAAGCAAACTTTTTAGTTTTTACTTTTTATAAAGTCAGCTTTTTTAAAGTTTATGATCTTGGTGTTATATTTTTAGAAAATCTGACAAAATTATAAAAATGTAAAGATTATTAAAAAATAAAATTCCAGAAAAATATAATGAGAAGTAATAGTGGAGAGAAAAAAAGCTGGATGAGGGAACAAAAGCAAGCTAAAGATTTTAACATATGTGCAAAGATGTTCCAGATACAAGGTAATCGTACATCATTAAAAGAAAAGACAGTAGTGAAGATAACTATATATACTTCTCTGTATATGTGTATTTGTGCATGTGTGTGCATGTATGTGTGTGCACGTGTCTCATTCCCATGTTGAGTTTAGCTAAGTACTCCATAATACTGCTGCCTCAGCATCCATTTGTGTAGCTGAGAGGTCTACAGGGTCTTGAACTGACATACTAGCTCCACCCACAAGTGTATGCCTTAGACAGCAACTCACAGAATGACAAGTAAATAAAAGTTCTTGATACGAGTCCCCCAAAGGACTTTGCAATAAGCATTCTCCCCCACCTCCCAGGGCCTTCCTTAATAAGACTGCCACAAAACTTACCCAAAACTCACTGTTTTTGATTTGAATTGTCAAATCTGGCCTTAGCCTGGGAACTCCAAAGCACTCTACCAACGGACTCTAATAAAGATATGTGCCTCAGATCCTCCTGTATTCTTTGCCTGTACCCTGTGTTTACCTCCCCACATGGTTTCTTGAGGCTTGCCTTGTACTTACAAAAGGACTTGTGAATAATAAACTTCTCTATTTCAATTCCTTTGTGGTCTTTTGTCGAACCATGTCTCACAATCAGATATCCCAGGGCTCTATTTAACAATTTGACAAAGTTATGACATTCCATTTAACAATCTTAGCACCTTTGTCAAAAATTAATTTACCATTATAATAATCTGAAGCTAGATGGTATACGACTTTTATTAATAGTACATTACTATTATTATTCTTTCTCATATAAATTTAGAATTTGTTTATCAATGTCTAAATAAAATAGCATCTTGGAATTCAGATTGGGATTCCATGTAGAGCAATGTGGGGAGATTGACAGCTAAAGAACTGAAGTATTCCCATTTGTTCACATAGTATATGTTCACATTAGTTTGTCTTCTTTAATTTATCTAAGCAGTATTAAATAGTTTTCAGTAAAGAGGCCTTGGCCTTTTTTGACCAGTTCATTCTTATGTATTTTGTTTCTTGACACTAATAATAATATATATTTTTTGCATTCTACTCAAATGTTATTTGAATACATAGATAAAAACAAACAAAATTAATATAACTATCATCAGTATCTGTTACAGTAACTAAGAACGAAGGAAGTTGGTAGTAAAACATTATCACACTGATATACTTTGAAACACTTTAATAACTCTAAAGGGTCATTAGATTTAATGATACTGTAAATACATTTTAATTTCATCTTCTAATGGTTCACTGCTAGCATATAGAAATAAGTTTTTGTATATTAATTTTGTAGCCCAAGACTTTCTTAATTTTACTTACTATATCTAAGTTGTTTTCCAGACTCCTCATGATTTTAAAGTAAACAATCATTCTAGATGCAAATAAAGGCAATTTTACTTTAACATTTTCCAATGTTATGCTTCTCATTTACTTTATTTTTTTTTTCCTTATTGCACTAGGTAGGACTTCCAGTACAATATTAAAAGCAGTGCCAACAGATATTCTTGCCTTGCTCTTAATCTTAGTTGAAATACATTTGTTAATTCATCATTGAATATGATATTAGCTAAAGTTTGGTTCTGCTAGTCCAACCACTAATCTATTTCCACCTAAATAATCATAAAAGTAGTATATGGAAACATCAAATTATTTCCACTAACTTAACTGTGC
>NW_011888845.1:4271814-4281589 GCF_000151845.1 Pteropus vampyrus | reverse complement strand
TGGCTGTAACATAAAGTAGAACAACCTTACCATGAGCAGACATGACATTTCTTTGGGAAGAGGGTCAGTGAAGTACATATATAGAATACAATCCAAACAACTACTACTCTTTTAAAAGGGTAGTTGAAGGGATTACTAAGTAGAGCATTTAATAAAATATGATATTGATATAGCTAAATAGAGCCTTCAATATACAGAATTGTATCTCACAAATAAAAAAAAAGACTTAATATCCAACTACCCAAAATGTTATGAAATTATATGACATTTTATAAAGAGAGATGGCTAAATAAATTTTAGCAGAGCGCAGTATCACTTACTAGAAAAAAGTATTGAAATTCTTCAGTGAAATATAGGCTTTATTAGTGAAAACAGGAAATAACAATTTTTCAGTATCTATTTATTGTATTTTTAAGGCATTTCTATGTTTTAGAGTAGAGAATTTGTATTTGAGACACTGTCTCCTTTGATCTGAGGGGCTCCTTCTGCCTCAGTTATCCAAATCAATGTCTTTAGGATTTCAAATAAACAAAAATGTCATAATTTCTGCCTCATTATTTTATTCAGATTAGTTCAATGGCATCTATTCAGAATTAATACCATAGAAAAGTATCGTAATCAAATGTTATATGTGAAATTTTCGTTACATTGTTTCAAAGTAGAAGCTAATATATAGTTTATGTATATATGTATACGTATACATATATAAAATTTAAAGATAAAATATATCTCATATATAATATACATATCATATACATAATTTAAATCAAACTTTAAAATTCAAAACAAATTTTGAAATTTCAGCAAGAAATCACAGGCAACAATTATTTTATTCCAAATAAATTAAAATATTTCACATTTGCAACAATTGTTCTGCTTTTACACTTTTCCTTAAGTGAGTCAAATTTCCTCACTGTGGAATAATCATTATCCCTAATGTGAAAAATTTTTAAAGTAAAGAACTAATCCAAGGATAATAATATCCTTAATCAAAATCTCTAATGTATCACAAGTGTTTTAAACTGTTCTATCTTGTCATATAAAAAGATTTAACTTATGAGGGATGGAGCTGATCAGGGAATTGTTAGGTGAGACAATATCATTCTTAAACTATATTACAAAAATCTGTAATTCCTGAGAGCTTTTATTTAAAATACCGTTCATTTGAATACCACTTTCAAATACTACTTTATTCAGATAACAATATTGTGCCTTCAGTTTGGTCTCTGAATATAATATTTTAAATAATACTATGAATTCTTTTAATAAAGAAAACATAACAGGTACTCAGATTATGCTTATTGTATGGATGACGGATGAATACACAGTGATATCCCTTCACGAGAAAGTCTGGATCCTTATCTACAAGAAAAAATGTGAATAAGTTATACAGACTTTATAAAAAAATAAGTTTGGAGAAAAGAGTTTATAAATAAAAATTATTTCAATTTATTTAAGTGATTGACATTTATTAAACTAAAAGTATATACTAAAGAAAATAATTTTTTGCTTGCATTATTTGTTCATGATTAACACTATGGCTTATTTATATTAAGTTTTGAAAATATTTTATGTTTTGATGATCCACGATCTCTAATTCTGGCAGTGATAACAAGTTTAACACGAGAAAATATTTTCAACACAAAGAACTGGGACCTCAGTTTTTACAAAGTTAGAGATCTCCACACTCTCTGATTAATCATTTGATTCTTGAAATTTGGACTTCAGTAGGCTAATTAGATGTTGCTTAAAGATCATGCCAGAAAATCCACATGCAATTGATGTTTCTTTCTTCATAATGACTGACCACCTCCTGAAGATTTCATTGCATCTATTTATAGAGTCATGTTTAATTCAATTCTTATCTGAAAGTATGTTCTTAATCTGTGTTTATAAGCTGTGTTTAACTGTTATTATCTTGATTGTTTGTAGAACAATGTAGAAGATGGCTTAATTACTAAATCCTGAGGATGGTTTTTTGTAGAAGAATGTGTTTCCTTAAAATGAATTTTGAAAAATGTGAACTGCTGATTGTGCTAGTCAATAAATTTGCTATATTATGCATTAATTTTCTATGTGTCCTTTCTTGGCATTTTTCCTCAGTTTCATCCAGTGGAAGTGGAATAACATCTTAAATTTCCTTTGGCAAGAAAAAGGCCATTCCCTCTGGATTTTCAGGTAAGATTTCAAATATCCAATGCTTGATGCCATGAATTTCCATTTAGGTTAGCTCTTTTCCACAGTCTTAAAAACTATGCTTCATATTTGCCCCATATCTCAGCAGATGGTCTTCTCTTTTACCTCACAGAGAAAATGGAAATTGTCAGATGATAATACCATCAACTTCTTGTCACCAAAGACCCACACTGACCTGCCTCCTCATGCATCTTTATTCCAACTGAAGAAGTATACTCTGTATTCCAGGCTCTCATTATGTTTTAGTAACTTTAGTCTCCCAATAATTCTCATAATCTTTTTTTCTCCTCCCACCTTCAACAGTTAAACATGTTCATGTCTCTCATATTTTAGTAGCTCCGTTTTGACCATATATACCACTATAGTTGTCTTCTCTATATTATTGCCAAACTTCTTGAAGAGTTCTCTGATTCTTCATTATCTGCTTCTCTTCACATTGCTGTAACCTAGCCTATCCTTGTATTACTTTTCACATCAATGACATTTTTATCTTTAAGCTATAAACTCTATGATTATTTTTAAATCTTTCTGCAACATTTTCTCCATTGTTCTCTCCTTTCTTTATGAATGCTCTCTTATCTACCAAGGCACATTCTCCTGAATTTCTTTCTACTAATTTGTCAGCTACTTCTCAGCTTTGCAAGCTTTATCGTGTCCAGCTCTCCTTAAATATTAATGTATTCTAGAGTTCAGTCCTATTCCCTCTTCTGTTCCCATTTGACATATTTACTTTGTGTGGCCTTAGTTAATTTCATGGCTTTAATTATTATCTATATATATTCATTACTCTCAAATCTAAAACTACAAAACAAATCTAATTTCTAACTTCCTGAACACTATAGCCAACTGTCTACTATTATAAGCTCTACTTGCTTATAATGCAGGTATTTAAAATTCACCAAGTGTCACAATGTAGCTTTAAACATATAAAGCAAAATTGAGCAACCCTCCAGACAATTGAAAAACCAAAATGCTAACAAATAAATTTAAAATAAATATCTAAGTGATTGATAGATGAAGTAGACAAAAAAAATTCAGTGAATATAGAAAATTTGATTAGCAAAATTGCCAAATTCATCTTATTTAGAATGCTGAATGCACTTCTTAGTTAACAACAATCCTATCAATCACACATGGAATTGTCCATGAAACAAACTAAGCCATAACAAATCATTTCAAATAATTGGTATTAATAGCTCACTAATCCATAATTGCAAAATAGTTCATTTAAAATGAAAATATATAAAGTAAATTTATACATTTGGAAAAAAATAGAACATTATATGCCAAAACACACGCTCCAAAGTAATTATAGTGAAAATTAGAAGATACATATGCCTAAATAGGACTGCTACCATCACTTCAATTCAAATATTATTTTACAATTAATCCAGTTATTAAAAAAAATGAGAGAATGAATGTTTGAGAACTATTAAGAAAGTGAGAGGAGGATATGATTCTCTACATAAAATGCCAAGAAAGTACATTGATTATATTATAATTTAAAAAGTTTAGTTAGCATTCTTGGTAATAACAATGTGCAAAGACCAACTGCATTTCTAAACATCAAGGATAGTTGGATAATGAATTTTTTTTCAAAAGACTATATAAATATAAATACAGACTATATATAAGACATGGAAAAATAAAAACAAAAGACTATATAAATATAAATACAGACTATATATAAGACTTATGGGAAAATAAAAACAAACTATGAGAAACAGGAAAGAAAATCTAAATCAATGAAAATACATGAATCCTAATAGATGGAAAGACTTAATATATTAAAGAGGTCAATCATCACTAAATTGATATATAGATTATTAAAAATTCCAATGACATTTTCATTTGGATTTCATAGCATCTGAAAAGCATGTAATGAAAACATAAGGAAAAGCAGAGGTCCATGATTAGAAAAAAAA
This sequence comes from Pteropus vampyrus, assembly GCF_000151845.1. Taxonomy (NCBI): domain Eukaryota; kingdom Metazoa; phylum Chordata; class Mammalia; order Chiroptera; family Pteropodidae; genus Pteropus; species Pteropus vampyrus. The sequence goes on along the minus strand of NW_011888845.1, from coordinate 4,277,468 downwards.
TAAATGATTTTTTTAAAGAACACTGTCTAAGATGAACAAGAAAAATTGGCCCAAGCAAATATTAAAACATAAAAAAAGCTTTTTATGAGAATATTGTAATACCAATCCGAGGTTTCTTTTTAAGGAACTAATGGAATAGAATACAAAGCTCTATTATTGAATAAATATGGCCACATAGATTAGTAGAAAAATTATAGACTATTCAATATATCATGCTGGAAAAACTGTGTATTCACACAGAGATCAAAAATAATATAGGAGTCTTTCATATTGAAAAATGAATTCCTGGTAAATTAAATATACACATGTGAAATTTAATACATTAGAGAAATATTTCTTTAAAGAAACACAATAACCAAATATTTCTTTAAAGAAACACAATAACCAAAAAGAATAAAGAAACAATGTTGTTTAGTTGCAATACATAAAAATCATAGCAGAGCTAAAAAAAATAAATAAATGACAGGTCTTAAACTGATAGAAGATACTTCTTACTCACATATAAACAGTAGTAGGGGAGAAGGAGAATTTATTGATTTTTGTGTATTTAGTCATGTATATCAGAAATAAACAATTTAATTTCTTTAATCTATCCTATATTAGTTTTAAGTTTATACACAAAAAAATTATTTAAAAATTGGCAAAGAACATGAACAAGTATTTCAAAACAGTATCCATGTAAAATTTATAAAAAGTAAAAATTATGTTTTTCTCCAGGTAGCTCATACCTGATATTCTGGTAGATTCAAACAAAACAATGGACAATTTCCTTCAATGAGGTAAGGAGAAAAGTTTGGGTGAGCTGTTGAATATTTGATATGTATGCTCCTGGAACATGTCTAATTCAGTCCTTATGGTTGTTTAATATAGTCTTTCAGGATCAAGAAACTGTGTTTTTTTTCACAATGTAACATCATTATAAATTTAACAGTATAAATATTTAATTAATTTTCTATAGGATGATCTTGCATATTGTCTATGCTTGTCACTAAAGAAGCATAAAAATTGCAACATATCCCATTTTCCTTTGGTCATATAACATTTAACTGGCTTACTAAAACCCTATTTATTTCTATGTTTCTAGTTAAAATAATTTTCCAAAGCCATGTAATAATAAGTTCAGTACAATAAACTTCTATTATCATCTAGGTTCTCTTGCTCTAATTGGATTATATTTTCTTCAAATGCGGCAGTTATCTAAATCATAACAAATTCAATCTTGACTAAGAATTTTATGGCCATTTTTCTTTTGATTATTTTTTCTGTTTTTGTTTGTTTTTACTTTCTTCATCTACTTAAACATAGGGAGTATTATGTACTAAATGTTTTTGTCTCTCTGAAATTCATACAATGAAGCTTTACTCCCAATATGACTGTATTTGAAGACAGAGGCTCTGAGAAGGTGATAAAGGTTAAATCAGATCATAAGGGTAAGACCCTAATCAAATAGGGCTGATGACCTTATAATAATAAGAAGAAACACTAGAGCTCTCTCTCTGCCATGTGAGGACACAGCAAGTAGGGGGCTATGTACAAGCCAGGAAGAAAACTCACCAGGAACTGAATTGACTGGCATCTTGATCTTGGACTTCCCAGAATTTCAGAATTGTGAAAAATAGCTTTCTATTATTTAAGATATCCAGGTTATGGTATTTCATTTTGGCAGCTCAAGCTAATATAGCAAGTACTTAAAAAAAAAAAAAAACCCTACAGTCTAGTAATAATTTGAAATAAGAATGAGGCAGCTTTATACACATTAAAATAAAAAGCTTTCCAATTTTAGCAGAAAAAATAGGAAGTGAAAAACAATATGTTGATCTTTCTACAGAAAATTAATGTATACATATAGTCATAATATGTCTCTGGAAGAATATGCCAGAAACTACAATAGTTTTTGTCTCCAGGAAGATGATCTGTATAGTCAGGAGACAAGGAAGAGAGAATTTCTCACTCTCACTCTTGTAATTTTTTTCCATGTGAATGCAAAATTTGCTCAAATTAGTAAAACTACATAAAATTAAAGAATTTATTATTGTCTATAAACAAACATGTAAATATTAAGTATAGCCATCACTGTCATTTTACTAAATAATATTCCACTATATAATTAATTCAATAACTTTATTCCACAGACATGACATAGGAATCTAACTTTGTTAGGTACTGAAGAATCATTCACAAAAGAAAATCTGTATCCTCAGGAAGGAACAATCCAGTAGAAGATTATTCTAAAGTCAACAAATAAACCACAATATTAACTCAACAAATGGGGAATGTAGTATAAGACTTCAAATATTCTCTTTTTGGAAAAAATATTGATATGAAATAAAATTAATTATAGATTTAGAATCCAAACAAACTCATTGGATCTAAAACAGAGTCTGAAGTCAATTGAATTTATAGGAAAAAAAAAGATATAGAAGTCATTACAAGAATCATGAGATTTAGGATAATGAATATGAAAAATCCACTTCTTTGAAAACCAAATTCTATGTATTTTTAAAAATGAAATCATATAGTAGTAGAAAAATTTAAAAAATATTTCTAAATAGTCTTCACATTGTATTCATTGAAGGAATTATTAATGATCAAATACTATCTTACCAAGAGATTGTTTGAATGTTATACCGCTATATAAAAATAAAGCTAAATGGGACAAAGTCCATCCAGAAAGGTATAATGCATAATTGGATACAAATTTAACCTAGATTCTATTATATTATATATAGCCGCTATTTCAAATTAATCTAGCTAATGAACTAAATCAGAAATTTATAGTGTTAAATACTTCAATCTAAGATTTTAAGTGCCATGTCTCTCCCTGATAGAGGTAATAGAGATTATTTTTATCCTGAGGTAAGCCTGAACTACAGATAATATATTGATATTCCAATATTTCAACTTGTAAGCATTAAAATGCCATCTAATGAATTCTGTGGTTAAATATAATTTGATATATTTTAATCTATTCAATTGCAATGAGTAATTTGGGTGCTTTGTTTCAAGTTTTTAAAAAGTGAATTTTTCATAATAGATCACTTAAGGAATTATCTACCAACATAATTAGAAATTAATATATGTTATTAATAGCTTAATCAAAGGATTGCAAATTACTGTAAGACTTCTTTGCAACTACACTGTGAGTGTAATCAATGATATTTCAATTATTCACTATCTTCTCCTACCCTATCCTTCATTAAATATGCAGAAAAAAATGTAGCTCATATGGTCTAGGACTGGTTCAAGAAGAGTTTAAAGAATATATATGATTGAAAAAGTGATACAGGAGGTAAGATATAAAAGGAAAATCTTTGGCTTATTGTACAGCAATTGTTTTACTACAAGCCACATGAAACTTATCTATTAAAACAAAAATCAAGCCACGTTAGTTCTGTTATTATACAATCAAAAGGAGCAATCAACATAGATCTTTCAACTGTATTGGCCAGAATTATTCTTAGTAGATATCAGAAATGTCAGAATAAAATTCCTGCAAATGACAGATACTAATTACCAAATTTCAGTGCTAGACCTTGTCTTTAATGCACCATCTATGCTACCTATTATTCATTTTTTCAAAAGGATTTCAAACCCTAAAAGTTTTTTGAGTATACTTGATCTTTTACTAATATTTTGATGAAAGAGTAGATATAAAGTTATTTTATTTGTAGCAAACACTTCCTGTTATCTTATGGGCTTGTGGAATAACATTTTAAGATGTCACCATGGTCACTAACAATGCCTACCAGGGAAAGCAATAATAGAAACTCAGCTTTAAGATTGTCCAATGAATTTATAAATTTCCCTTCAGTTCTGTTTGGAGAGGCTTAGGCAGCTTAGCTTTCAAAAATTAAAGGCCAAATCTCATGTTAACTGTATTCATTTTCATATATCAACATGCACCATGGAAATATGAGAAACTAGTCTCTGCTTTTAACTGAGAGAGCTAAATATTACTTTCCTGTCATTGAAAATAATGAAAACTATCTTTATCTATCCTCAACAAATACACACTCTCCCAGCACCATCAACACACTAACATGATTCAATAGAAAGAAAGAAATCCATTTAGGCTATTCTAACAGAGAAATTTCACATGCTTAGAATATTACAATCAAGAGTTTGAAAGACTCATATGCAAACAAAGCAGATTATATCTGTAATAAATAAAAGCAAAAGACATCTAAAAATGTAATACTTATGTTTTTTATGAATACTTTTTTATTTTTGAAAGATGCAATTTTATAAAAATGTTTACTCTTACTATTTAACTTAGAAACCACAAGTATAACTTACTTATAATAGCTAACAAGACAATAATAGACTACCTTATTTAAACATACGAATGGCTAAAGGACTAAATTATGGATCCTCATGCTCCAGTTTAAAAAAATAATTCTGAGTTTACATACTTTTTAAGTGATAAAAAAGTGACTATTCTTCCTTACAATCCTTTTCATTCCCTTTTTCCTCCCTCTCTAGAAGAAAATCTAGCTTAAAATAATACATATGTAAAGGGGAAGCTCAAGTCCATTTTTTTATACTGTTTTTTTTTTTACTTTAATTTCCCATAAGAACAATTCTATAAAGAAGTATTAAATACTAAAGTTCAGAAGGTAATTTACATTAATTACATATTTATGTTATATTTTCAGTAAGGCTACCACTATTTTTTCCTTTATTAACTAATTTTTTTATGGTGACATTGGTTAATGAAATCTGCTAAGTTTCAGTTGTACGTTTTAACAATAAGGCATATATATATTTACATTGTCTGTTCACCTCCCATAGTTAGATTTCTTTCCGTCACCATGTATTTGACCCCCTTTACCCTATCTACCTCCTCCCTCCTCCTGCACTCCCTACCCTCCGGTAACCACTTGTCTATAGTCTATAGTCCATGAGTCTCTGTTTGTTTGTCTTGTTAATTTGTTGCTTTTAGGTTTATATCCCACATATAAGTGATATCATGTAATTTTCAACTTTTTCTGTCTGGCTTATTTCGCTTAGCACGATTATCTCGAGGTCCATCCATGTTATCGAAAATCACAGTATTTCATCTCTTCTTATGGCTCAGTAATATTCCATTGTATACATGTAGCACAGCTTCTTTAGCCAATCACCTATCATAGGACACTTCAGTTGCTTCGATGTCCTGGCCACTGTGAATAATGCTGCTATGAACATCGGTGTGCAAATATCTTTTGGGATATGGGTTTTCAAGTCTTTGGGGGTATATCAGTTCTTAGCTTTTTGAGGAAACTTCATACTGTTTTTCATAGCGGCTGTACCAATTTGCAGTACCACCAGCAGTGTATGAGAGTTCCTTTCTCTCCGCATCCTGTCCAACACTTGCTATTACTTATCCTGTTGATGATAGCTATTCTAACAGGTGTAAGATGGTATCTCATTGTGGTTTTGATTTGTATTTCCCTAAGAGCAGGTGATGTTGAACATCTTTTCTTATATTTGTTGGCCATTTGTATGTCCTCTAAGGAGACATGTCTGTTCAGGTCCTATGCCCATTTTTTTATTGGATCGTTTGGTTTTTTTGTTGTTGTTGTTATTGAGTTGCACGAGTTCTTTGTATATTTTGGATATTAGGCCCTTATCAGAGGCGTTGCTTGCAAATATAATTTCCCATTGAGATGCTT
>NW_011888845.1:4262546-4270004 GCF_000151845.1 Pteropus vampyrus | reverse complement strand
TACATACTTTTTAATAGTATTCTTATATGATCCTTTGTATTTCTGCGATGTCTGTTGTAATTTCCCCTCTTTCATCTGATTTTGTTTAGTTCTTCCTGATTTCTTTTTACAGTTGATATCTAGCTTCAAAGCATTATGATCAGAGAATATGACTGGTATTTCAACCCTCTTATATGTGTTGAGGCTATTTCTTTGTTCCAGTATGTGGTCGATTCTTGAGAATGTTCCATGCACACTAGAGAAGAATGTATGAGCAGATGTTTTGGGATGGAAGGCTCTATAAGTGCCAAGTATGTCCAATCGGCATAATGTGTCATTTAAGGATGTTATTTCCTTATTGATTTTCTGTTTAGATGATCTGTCCATATCCGACAGCGGGGTTTATAGGTCCCCTGCTTCTCTTTCAATATGAATTATTTTCTACTAAATAGTCAATGTTTGGCTGTTGTGTCACTTGCCCGAAGGATGCAAAAACCAAAAGAAAAAGGCAAGTCTGATCCATCGTTCAGCTACAAAGCCTTTTTAATTCTGTGGTTCTTATTTCACTTAAATAACTTTGGAGTCTCATTTACATTACTCTCTTCACATTTTAAAATAACAACACAAAAAGTAGAAAGGTTCAATGGCTAACAAATCAAGAATGAATATATTCACAACATAATATGTAGCTGTAATAGCCTGAAGTGGTTACTATGTTCAATAAAGCAATTAATGCAATTAGACTTCACTATTCTTGTCTCTAAATAATTGAGTTATTTACTTTTAAAATACAAGTAGATTTCTTATTCACAGTCAGCCACATAAGTGGGAGATATTATATTTGGTTTTATGATTTTACACAAAAGAATATTTTGATGGATTGTTAATATGAACATGTTATTGAGCAGAAAAATATAATTCCAGATTGCAGAAAGTAAAACTGGGAACTGAAATTTTATTGATCTTGGATACATGCTAAAGGTGAATAGGAGATATACTTCAATTAGCTGTATCAAATAGAAAAAAGGACAATGGACAAGGGACCCAAGTCATCTCTGCTTACTACTCTGCCTCTAATTAGTTATGCAAATTTTAAGAGCTCACTAGGATGATTCTGTGCCCATAAACATTTACTGGAACAATTTTGCCCCTGTGGGACATTTGGCACTGTCTAAAGACATTTTTGATATCACAGTGGAGCTAGGTGAGTGGGGGTGTAACCTGTAACACTCATGTTTAGTGAGCAGAGGCCAGGGATGCTTCTAAACATCCTGCACTGCAGAGGACAACTCCACAAGACAAAGAATTATCCAGTTCAAAATGTCCATAGTTTGAGGGTCGAGAGACTCTGGATTAGTTGGTATTTATAGTCTCTACATCTGTGATTTGAAGCTGGACTCATTGGAGTTAATTGTGGGGCATAAGGTACAGTAAAAGACTGGCACTTTTTTCTTACCAATTAGATTATTTTTCGAATAAAAGTTTGAAGAATCATAACTTTAAGATTAAAACTTTTCTGCCAGAATCTGTCTATAAAATAGCTTCAAGTTATTTCTCTTTGAAAGTACCATGTTAAGGCTAATCTTCCACTTGCTAATGTGGATTTTTTTCAATGTTTATGATATTTATTCAGTCTTGAATTTTTATAATGTATCTCATATTACTATAGAATTATATTGACTCTGGATAATCTATGTATTTTTGTAATCCACTTTAAATTATTTCTAAATTATGAATGTGTATATTTTTTAAATGCACATATACACAAAAATTACCACTTGCACATAAGTATATTAAGAATTCAGCACTATAAGAAGATACATATGTGTATATATATGTGCATCTATACATATAAAATTATTACTATTCTTTTGTAGGCATACATATACTATTTGATTTCACTCTTATCTGTCCCCCAAATATGTAGATTTATAACCTTCAATAAAAATATAGTTTTATTCAAATTATATTTACATTTCATGTTTCTATTCACAGTGTTTACATATTATTTAACAAAATAGAAATGTGGTCCGTTGCTATTTCTTTTACTGATCCTATATTTTAAATAGTCCTCAGACCATCAGGAAAAAGGAAAAAATCACTTCTAATTTCTTAGTAAATGTTTGGAATAAAGCATTACTTTCATAATTCAAGAGTGCCAAAATCTAAGTACATGAAATGGCTCACAGTAAAAAATAAATGTATAAGTACTCACAAAAGCTATTCCATTTGATCATTTTTCTGTATTTATCAGAGTTATAGCTCCTTTGAATTATCATTACTAATTTATTCATTTCTGACAAAGCACCATTTTTTTATTTAAACGAATGAACAAAGAAAATAAACAATCTGACTCATTTTCATGAGTGACTGAGGAATTTAGAACTTGTTTCAATAATCCTCAATTCATGGATGTATATGTATAAAATTAATTAAAAATGTTAAAAATTATATATAATGTACATTAAAATATTTACAAAATAAGTGAAATTAGTTTTATGTAAAGTATTTGAAATGATATAAAATTTTAAAACACAGAAGTAAATAATATAATAAAATTTAGTATTACTTTTTCAATGACAGGTTTTAATGTACTCTTTTAAGCAGAAATAATTTTTTTATTGAGACTAAACTGATTAATAAAATTATATAGGTTTCGAGTTGAAGCAGAAATATTACAATATCCTTTCTCACAATGAAAGGGCAATTTCAAACATCTTTTCAGAATACTGAGGTTATTTCATGTGTGAGATTACATTCACATGATTGCATATTATATTTTAATGATGAAGGTATGTTATCTAGAAATAATATCTTATTAAAGGGAAATTTTAAAAAAAACTAAGCTATATTAGTCTTACTATAATTATCATTCCAAGAACTAAAATAAAGGCTTATTGTTATTTGTAGTTCACTTATGAGGGGAAAATGATAAAAGATTTAATGATTACTCAATATGAATTTGCTTCTAAAATATTTTTCTATGAGAATAAATATTTAATTAACAATTAAATGGTATGCTGCCATTTGAACTACATTTAAAAAGTTAAGGAAATATAATTTTGATAGGAAAATATGTATTACTAAGGAGATTAAAGAACATTTAAAGTAAAAGATAAACCAATTGAGATATTGAATACACCTATATATATCTCCTGACAAATTCTATTCTAGGCAAATCTAATCTAGAGGCATTCTAATTTTTAATATAGTCAGGTTTTTCTTTATGTTTCTCTATTTTTTTCTTTTCTGTTAAACTGCCTTGGCAACTTTAGTACAATTTGTTTTCCTTATATGCTAAACATCTTTTAAAATAAAAGTTCTGGATTACTTGACTCTAAATTCATGCTTTCCCTTTTTTTTCAAAGCTACAAGACAATGATTATTTGAATCTGAGTGTTCAAATACAAAATAGCTCGTAGTTTATGGTTTACATGTTCCACATTGTTGACTACTTTTAGGATGATGCTGAGAGCATTTGGTAAGATTAAGCATTGACACCTGATTATATCTCAAGACAATTCATGCTTTTGTGTCATACCATTATAATCTTCTGTTTTAGAAATAATCCTTGGGCTAACTGTATTATTTATTGGAGAATCCCCAAAAGATTCTAACACAAATTTTAATATGATGATTTTAAAGGGGCAAAAGAGATCTTTCTATTGAGACAAGAATAGAAACTATTTAAAACTAAGGAAAAAAAAAAAAAACAAAAGAAGGCTAACTGTAAACTTCATTCAAAGGTAAAACTGATCATAATATTTTAAATTGCACATACAATTTTAGTATTAGCATGCACTGTAAATTTGTTTCAGATATAGCTAGCTCATTATATTTGCCATTTTATAAAATAAGAGATGTGGATAAAGTGCCAAGGATTTGAATTTATTCAGCTTTCATTATCAAAGTTAAAGATGGCAGAGTGATAGCTTAATCATTTTAGGCTTGAAATGCACATCATTCAGGGAGTGGTGTCCAACTGGTTGTTTACTTTCTCTCCCTGACAAGATTGAGAAAACTGTTAAAATTACTACAAAAAAGATGTTTAGAAGAGTAATTTTGTGACAATAATTAAATTCTGAAAAATCTGATCCAGAAGGGAATTTTATTTACAGAAGAAAATTAGATAATAAAATTTCCTACTATGTATCATATACCATCTACTAAACATTCTTACCTTATTTTCTCTAAACTGTATAAATTGTTTTGTCACATTTTTGTTTAGTATTAGTTTTCTTTTCATCTATGTCATAAACCTCTATCCAATTCATTTGACATATTCACTTACATTTTTCTACCACAAGTCATTATTCTTATTGTGCCACATCCTATAAAATTGAAGAAGCTCATATAGGGAAAGAGATGTCACTTCATTCTTAGAGATAACTCCCAATTTGGAACCATCATGTGGCTGAGCAGGTATCCTCTGATAAGCCTCTGTGATGTAGAGACAGTGAAGCAGTTTTATGCCTCCGAGGTCCTAGCAAATTAGCATCAATCATCAATCACATTCACTTGTATATTTCTTTCATTGATTTTTTTTCCAGCTATTTTGAAACCTTCCTCCTGTTCATAATTGTGTCTTGGCATTTTGAATATAATAAAAATACCTACTAACTAGAAAATAGAGACTTCACTTCTTGAAGAAAGAGCATTCCTATAATTCTGGCAAACTGAAGAGCTCTTCCAAGATGCCTTTCTGAAAACTACATTGACACATTTGAATAAAAATAAATGAAACAAATTCATTGTAATTATGAGTCTCTTGTAGGATTGTATAGCCCTTAAATCTCACAATCTACAGATAGCATGTTACATATTGAAGAGGAATCATGTAATTTTGATATCATTGACATATTAATAGGGTATACACATTAGGCTTCCTTTAAAAATATATGATCTATATAGTAAGTAAATGACTTTGTAATTTTAAAAACAATTTACTTTTTTTAATCACTTGAGCTTCATAGATGACAGTCATCTTTTTCTAGAAATTTCTACTTCCATTTCTTCACTTCCTGATAAAGTTTAATTTCTCTTTTATTATACCACTCGAATTTCCTGTAACCTCCTAATTGACGAATAGCCTCTTCTTGTTTCTCATGCCCTTTGACTTCTCAGCAGAATTTACTCACACTGACTGCCCCTTCATAGAAACTATTTTCTTCTGACTGTGAGTTTTAAGCATGGCATCCCGGGCACTGTACACTCTACTTCAACTAACCCTTCAACACACCATATTGTGTTCTGACCAGAGCATACTGCTTTGAATTCATCTCATGTGACTTTTGCACTGCCCTTTCTCAGTGTCCTCCTTCAGACTGCTTACTCAGATTGGGATAGGTATGTGCTTTAGTTATTCTTATAAAAAGTACATATTAACTGCTCATTACTTTTTTTTTTAATGATTTCTTAAATCAGCAAAAGTACATAGCATGTAGGATAGCTTGATAAAAATAAACTATTTAAGTTAGTGATATGTAAGGGATACTGCTTGCTTATCATACCAACAGTCACCAAATTTTCTGTTCAAATAAGGAATGATGGGTGAAATCTTAAGCCAGGAATGTCTAACTGGATTTATTTTGTCATTGTATCTGCATGTATATATGTGTGTCTGTCTGTGTCTGCCTCTGTTCCCGTCCTTCTCTCCCTCTCTCTTTCTCTGTCTCCTCCTTCTTAGACTGTTTGAGTTCAGTTCTACTGATCATTTCTTTTTTTTTAATCTATCAGAATGTTCTAACTATGTCTACCATGGGATACTAATTTTCTGAGTCATGAGCCTTATTAATTTTAAAGCCATAAAATTTTCTTGAAATGTATCAAAGTTCAGATTAAACATATAATATTTCTGAATTATATTGCTTATGAGGTTTTTCCTTCCAATTTGCCATGAAAATTTCTACCATTGGGGTCTGCTCATTATTAGAGAATGTTGTTCTATTCATGTGGCCTGTTCTCTTTCTATATTCTCTAGCCAACTGCCTGTATGTTTATTTCAATAATTGATGTGCTTTTTAAAAATGCTATTTAAGCTGTACACATGGAAAAAGAAAGTTCTAGTTCCTGAGTAATGAAAATGCATTCACTCAATAAGCAAAAGCATAGACCATGACACATTCTGAGCAACATTATAAATTATCCCACATCTGCAGGCACTAAAGGATTTTCTTGTATGATAATTTCCTGTTCTGTCTTGGTTACTCAGGCAGCAATTATGTTTCATGTAGAATTTGAATATGAGTTCCAGTCCCATGACTATATCTTGTTATTGCTGCCTCTGATATTTCCTCCACTCCAACTGTAATCTATTGCTGAAGCTACTGAAGCTAACAAAATTTTTTGCATCTGACTTTGATATATGTCTAATATATGGAAAAAGTCTTTAAACTCTGTAATCAAGCAAATCAGTGAACTCCATAATCTGAGGTTTTACTCTGGCACCATTGACCATGTGTTTACCATTAGTAATGTTTTTTTAATCATTACTTGCAATATTTAAATCAACATTTGTAACACTATTGAGAAAATATATGGTTTATGTCACCTTCAGTGTCCTTCACTTTAATATTCACAATATTAAAGTTGAAATATTAACCCCAGCAAGAGTTACTATTAAAATTTGTTGTTTTAATTGGTCTAGGCATCTGATTTTTTTTTTATTCTATTGTTCATATGTGTCTTAATACATATTTAAGAATCAAGAATTTGCTTGGTTTCTGAAAAATTAATTCAAAAAATTTTCCAAAAACCCAATATATAAACTACATGTAGATTTATTATTGTATTAAAGGTCTAGATTATTATTTTTAGAAATCTATTACTGTTCTAAAATGCCTAAGAAACTAAACTAGGCTGTAAACTTTTTTATAATTTTAAATACTTTAAAAGTATATAATATTAATATTTCTAATATTTCAAAACCAAGAAGAAAGTTTTCTGTTGAGATAACATTTTACCATTTCTCTAACATCCCGATTTTCTAATGTAGCAGAAATACTTTTTAAAGTTTTCTTGGATGATAATGGCCCATTTTATAATCTTGGCTTGAGGTTTATTAATTCATGTCACTTTTGGAATCAGTTATTTGAAATATATCTTATCTGAAAATTTAAAGCATGTGACTGAAAAAATATGGCAGTGAACTAAAATCGTTCTGAGAATTTTAAAAATATGATAAAAAAGGGTTATATCACCATAGCAGAGACCATGATGTTTACTAAAAGTTCTATCCCTTCTCCCACATTTCTATTTGCTATTGAGTAGGTTCATGAAAATGGTTCTGACCAACGAGCTATAGACAAAAAAAAAAAAAAAAAATAGAAACCACTGATTGGGTCTGAAGTTCTTCAGCATGTAGATTCCTGGGTCCCACCCTAGAATCTCTGGAAATGAGACCTAAGAATTTGCATTTTGAGACACTCAACAGGTGATTCTTATTTTTTCTAAGGTATGCAAACTGCTGATCATTTTACT
>NW_011888845.1:4256653-4261346 GCF_000151845.1 Pteropus vampyrus | reverse complement strand
AAAAAAAAAAAAAAAAAAAATGAGAGCCAAATTCAGGCAAAAGTAGAGGAAAAGCGGATGAAAACTTCTAATTATCTCTTCCATTGATACAGCAACCACAGGAATGTGTTGCAGATGGTAGAGCTTCCATAAACCTGAAGCAGAATCCCATGACTCCCCACAACAGACATAAACATGTAGGAAAAAAATCCTTTGTTGTGTTTTAACCAAAATAAACTTAGAATATCTTAATTTACATAATTGATCATTTTTCTCTCCTCAGTCAAGTGTATCTTCTAAATCTATCTTGAATCTATCCCCTTCTCTTAATCAATTCTTCTCTCAGGGTACCCAACCTTGTGAGGCACGAGACTGTACTGATTCCATACACAGTGCAATAAAGAATGAACATCCAAGTTTTCCTGAAATGAGAATTCTTATTTATTATCTTTCTTTTCAAGCAGTAATACTAGAAACAGCATGTCTTGCAACTATATAACTTATTACTTTATTGATTTGAACAGCAAGCATCAGTGAGAGCAAGCATCAAGATCACCCTTTTTATGCATTAGATATAATCCTCCCTTTCCAGTGATCATTCTGTGACATGGCACACCCTTCCCCAGATTTCTGCACTAGGTAGAACTAATTGAATTGATATGGTCCTCCTCCCAATTATTTACTTTATCTGTGTGTTTTCCTCATTATTTTCTTTTCATTAGGTGGGAAATTATATTGAGAGAGTTCCTAGAATTACAGTACAATACAGCTTTGACCAAGGTCTTTACCTTCATATCAGATTGTTGTTCATTCTAGGCTACTCTTACTCTTAGGAGCTGAAAGAATGCGAATCATTCCATAGTACTAGTTTCTCTTCCCCTTTCTCCCCATCTTGCTCTCCGCTCTCCACACATAGATTCATTCTTGTTTTATTCTCTTGCCTCTATTCAAAATCTCTAAGTTTTCTGAAGCTATGAATTATGCAAAATTTTCTCCTGAATTTACTAATCGAACCTCTTTTATTATATACTCACACCCACAGTTCCTTCTGCATGAAGCTATTTCTTCCCCCTTATTTTTTACCTGGCGATGTACTACTCATTCTTTAGATCTAAGATGAAATATCCCTTAATGGTAGAAACAAATCCATGTATCCCATCTAGGTTAGGTCCCGCAGTTATATACTTTCTCATATTTTGTATTCTTAATACTTAACATAATTGAAAACATAACTATTTGTATATTTTATAAGAAATTCCTGTATCTCTCATTAAGTAATAAGTTATATAAAAACAAATGCCATGTTTCAGTGTCATTAACATATCTTCAGTCACTAGTAAGCACAGTGGTATTATGAGTATATAATAGGTACATATAAGTATGTGATAAATTATGACAGTACCTTAAACTCAAAATTTTGAAAAGTATGTGTTCATTATAATATGCAGCACCACTGTGCCAATTTGTATATACATACCATTGTTAGCTAATTTTACTCATTATTTTTCAAAACACATTTTTATTCTATAGCTTTCTTTAGAATTAATTGAAAAAAGTTTCCTAAAAACATAATGGTTTCATAACTTAAAATAAAATCATCTCTGTTTATAGATGACATGATCATACTGTAGAAAAACCTAAATATGCAACAAAAGAAAAATTCTTAAAACTAATAAACATTCAGTAAAGTTACAGGATGCAAAATCATACAAAAACTAGTAATGTTTCTATATACAAATACAAACTATCCAAAAAGAAAATTAAGAAATAAATCTCATTTAAAATATCAACAAAAACAATAAAATATCTTGGAATAAGCTTAATCAAAGAGGGGAGAGACTTTTATCACTGAAAATTATAAAACATTAATAAAGGAAATTTAAAGAAAACAAATAAATGGAAAGACATCCAAAGTCAATGGACTGGAAGAAGCAATATTGTCAAATAGTGTTTACTATCCAAAGCAATATAGAAATAAGAAAAAAAAACACTAAAATTCATACCAAACCACAAACACACAGAAATAAAACCTGAAGAGCCATAGAAATTTTTGAGAAAGAATAACAAAGCTGGAAACAGCATACTTCTTGATATCAATATATATTATATATCCACGGTATGCAAAATAGTTTATTATTGGCATGAAAAGACACATAAACCAATGAAAGGAAATGGAGAGCCATAAATAAAACCATGCACCTGTAATCAATCTATCTTCAACAAGGTTGCTAAGAATACACAATGAGGAAAGGATAGTTTCTTCAACAAATTGTGCTGGGAAAATGAAATATCTATAAGCAGGAAAAGGAGACTGAACCCTTATCTCATAGTCTATACAAAAACCAACTCAAAATGAATTAGACTTAAACTTAAGACCTGAAAATGCAAAACTACTAGAATAAAAAATAATAAAAGCTTCTTGCCAATGATTTTTTTAATATGATCCCTAAAGCACAGGCAACAGAAACAAAATAGATAAAAGAGATTGTATCAAACTAAAAAGCTTCTGAACAGCATAAAAAACAACAGTGGAAGGCAACCTATGGGGAAAAAAAAAATATTTTCAAACCATTATATCTGATAAAGGGTTAATATCTAAAATGTATAAAGATCTCAGACAACTCAATAATAGAAAACAAATTACCCAATTAAGAAATAGACAAAGGAACTGAATAGATATTTCTCCAAAGAAAATATGCAAATAGCCAACGGGTTTAAGAAATGTAGCTAAACATCACTAAACATCATGGAAATGCAAATCAAAACCAAGCTGTATACTTTAAAAGTAATCAAGACCACAATGAAATATCACCTCACTCCTGTCAGAATGATTATCAAAAAGACACAATATAGAAAGTGTTGGCAAGGAAGTGGAAAAACTGTTGTGGGAATTTAAATTAGCACAGCCACTGCGGAAAACATTATAGAGACTCCTCAAAAATTTTAAAAAAAGAACTACCTCATGAACCAACAATCCTACTTCTGCATAATCATCTAAAATGAAATCAGTGTCTCGAAGAAATTATCTACAGCCCTATGTTATTGCAGCATTATTCACAATAGCCAAAATATTGATGTAAACAACCTATGTGTCCAATGAGAAATGAACTGATAAACAAGATGTTAAATGTAATGAGTAATATTAATATATTACTCATTATAGGTAGAAATCCGGCCTCACACAACATGAATGAACTCAGTTGGACATTATGCTAAGTAAAATAAGCCAGACTCAGAAAGAAAACTACTCATGATCTCATCTGTATGGAAAATAAAATATTCAAGCTCACAGAAGCAAAGAATAGAATGGCGATTGTCAGGAGCTGGGAGAGTAATGCAGAGATATTGGCAAAAGAGTATAAAATTTCAGTTATGAAAGATGAATAAGTTCTGGAGATCTATTGTGGAGCAATGGGACT
This sequence comes from Pteropus vampyrus, assembly GCF_000151845.1. Classification (NCBI taxonomy): domain Eukaryota; kingdom Metazoa; phylum Chordata; class Mammalia; order Chiroptera; family Pteropodidae; genus Pteropus; species Pteropus vampyrus. The sequence continues at coordinate 4,257,948 of NW_011888845.1, read as the reverse complement.
ATAGTTAACAATACTGGAATATATACTTGAAATGTGCTAGATTAAACCTTAAGTGTTTCACCAACACACATACACACACACACGATAATTATAATAGCTTGATCTGGTTGATTATTTCACAGTGTATCTTAGATCAAATCTTTGATATCTTATATCAAAATATCAAGCTGTACATCTTACATACAATACTTATTTGTCAAATTATACCTCAATAAAGATGGGGGGAAAGGCCTTATAAATTATTCTAATAGCATTTAAGAGCTTATGTCAAAGGCAACAAAAGTTAATATTGGTTTTACTTAAGCTGATATCTGCCAAACTATAACATAGTATATGCTTGTATTTTATATATTTATAGTTACTTATAACTATACATTGTATGAGAAATGTGTACATTTTCTAAAATTTAAGAGTACAAGTTAATATTTTAAATGAGATAACTTTTAGAAAACTAAACATTTTAGTATAATGTTATTAATTTTTTTGTTTTAATGCATGTTATTTATCTGAAATATAGTTATCTTCAGGTGAAGAAATTAATAATAACAAAAACCACAGCTAACATATCTCATTGTCAGGCATGAGACAGCTGATTGACCTTTATTATCTCATTTAACCTTCAAAACTACCCAATTAAGTAAATGCTACTATCCTCATTTAGGCGTTAGGAAACTATAGCAGTAATTAGGTATCAAGTACCCAATAGGGGGCCTAACTCAAATGCCCAGAGTCTTCTTGTGATGCACTACCACTTCACTGAATAAAACACAACTTAATATTCATATATATTTGAAATTTATCTATGAAGTCAAGAGAAATAAAACTAAGGATAATTCACTTTCATTAAAACTTTCTTTCCAGTGTTATTGACTATAACATGTTCACAGGCAAAATTAGTGAAAGTAACACTGGCTTTAGCACCCTTCTCTATCACAGAACACATTGCATACAACAGCATGAAAACCAAGTCTTAATTCTGCCTCCTGTTTCCAAAAACTCCAGAGACAGGAGTAAATGTTGGAGATAATATGTAAATGAACCACTTAAATTAATTCCTAAATATGCTAGGAAAGAGCGTGAGTTATTTTAACACAGTCTAGTAAATTTTTTGTTTCTGTTTTTTGATCTCTGATGCACAACCATTAAACTCGTTGCTTATTAGAAAGTCCTCATGTAAAAGTTCTAGAGATGTCACCTACCCTTTCACAAACTATTAAAAAAAAACAAACTCCCATTAACTGTTTTTATGCATTTAAGTAGTATAAGCTAGATGTTACACATAAATAGAAAAAAAA
>NW_011888845.1:4172426-4255388 GCF_000151845.1 Pteropus vampyrus | reverse complement strand
AGACCACACTTTGAGAAACCCTGTTCTATGAGATGTAATACTCTGGATAGACTGAATCTAACTCAGGGAGACATGCATGAGTCAGCTCCACCTTTTCAACATGGTCTGAAAGTGAACTTTCCTTAGGTGGAAATTCAAGTACCGTTTTAAAAGAAAGAGGGAATGGATGGCAGACAAGCAAGACTAATAGCCACTAAAATTCTATCTGGCTAATTTGGTTCTGTTTTCTCTTGCCAATCACAAATGTCATAGTGTTATGTTTCAGAGCTTTCTGCTTCTAATAAGAATATGTCAGGATTTCCTATCTTGAAGATTCTAAATTTGCCGCTCTGTTACTAAAATACGCTTTTTATTTTATGTATATTAAAATCTCCTTTACCTACCTATTCCCTGATAGTAAATTCCATGTGTTTCTCAAGATACTATGTCTTGTTTCTCCCCACAGATATTAGAAAGTGATCATTTGAGCCCTCATTATATTATGTTCTCTTTGGGAAGTTTTTCTGTTGTACGCTATAGTTATTTTACTTTTATAATTATGATGAAATTATATGTTACATTACAAATTAAGAACACTTAGAATGTATCAGGTAGTGTCATGAGCACTTTTAAAATACTGACTCTTTAAAGCACTATTGGTGTCCTCATTTTACAAAAGGAGAATTTGGAGCATAGTGAAGGTCAAAAACTTGGCCCAATTCACTCAGCTGTTAAGTAGCAGATACAGGAGACAACTCCGAACACTACATTGCTTCACTAATAATAAAATAAACAGTTGATAGTTATATAACTCTTAGAACAACTTTCAGCATATTGAAAATGTTAGATTATTAATTATCATTACGATCATTATTACTATTATTTAATATGTGATTACTACTGTGCTAAGCATTGTGCTAAGAACTTTACATGACTATATGTTTGTATATGATCTACTTAATTTTATCCTCACAGCATAATATTCTTACAACAATCCTGTGAGATGGGAACACTTATTAACCAGTAAGCAGATGAGTTTGAAATCAAACCCATATTTAGAATCAAGGGCTGTTTCTCATTGATTTTGCATCCTGTGTTCGAGTTAATATGCCGTTTATCAAATAATGGTCACTTTTTGTTGAATTTATATATATCTTTTAAATTTAATTATGTGACTTTATGGAACTTAGACATACATTTATTTTTTCTCTTCTCTTGAATTTAACATTTTAGCTTAGAGTTCTGAAATCAAGTCTCAGGTAGCAAATGACAGCTCATATCTCAGAAGAAAATGTAAGAGCGAAAACTTGTTCTCTCTTGTTAACAATTTAGAATTGAAACATAACTGCCTTTTTGACAAATATAAAAGGTGTATTTGTGTGATAGACAGCTTCTAAGATGGCCTCCAATGATCACTTCCTCAATATTCTCGCTGCTGTGTAATTCCTTCCCCTTGAGCTGGATTTGGAGACTTGTTTTTAGTGAATAAAATATAGCATAAATAATAGGATTTTACTCTTAAGAATAGGTTCTACAAAGACTGTGCCTTCGGTCTTGGCAACTTTCTTGCTAACTCTGGAACCTCTCTCCATGGAAGCAAGCAGCCATGTTGAGAGCAACTCTGTGAGGAGCGCCTGATAACTCAGCATTTGGGAGCAACTGGTAACTCTCTCCAACAGCCGGTGAAGACCAGAGGCTTGCCTACAGTCAAGTGAGTAAGTTTGAGGTCTACCATTGGTCCTATTAGTGAGCTTGGGAGTGGATTATCTCTCAGGTAAACTATGACATGACTGTGGCCAACAGATTTACACCAACCTCATGAGAGATATTGAGCCATAGGAATCAGCTGAGCTATACCCAGAAACTGCGAGATAAAAGTTTTTCTGTGAAGGTACATAGTTTTGACTTAATTTGTTATTCAGCAATAGATCACTAGTTATTTATAATTTTCTATGTCATATATGTAAAATTCATTTCTGGAACCTCAGAATAAACTTCAAATAGGGACTTATACAGCTAGAAGCAAAGAATAACAAAGGCCTATTTTACTCAATACTGGGAAAGACTTTATTTTTATATAAATACCTCACGTATGCAGACCAAAAACGTGGTGACCGATATAAACTCCAAAATAAAAAACAAATGCAGACACTACAAACTACAGGTTTTGATGTGCAGTGATAAGGGCAATTCTCCAAAGCATATTTCAGGTAGAACAGTAGAAATAAATTTTTATAAAGATGTTTGATAATTATCATAAAAATGACAAATATGTTAGCTGGTTTTCAATAAAGAATACAGAAGAGTACATCATTTTCTACCTTTTTATTCATAAAACTGGAACTATTCATTAAAATTATTTCACCTTTAAAAATTGATATGGATGAAAGAATATTGCTAAGATCTTATTCTAACTATTTAGTTGTATGATAATTATTTTTTTCATTAGTTCTAAGAGGACACAGTCATTAATTAGGGAAACAACAGTCCTTCAAGAACAGCAGTAGAATGATGAACTACCTTCAGCAAAAAAACTATAGAAATGAAGCAATTTAAATTTGATACAGATTGACAAAGGACCTAAAGTTTAAAATGAAATAAAATATATGAAAATTATAATAGAGATCATTGTATCCCAAACTGATATTATACCTAATAAAATATAAATAGGGTACAATATTTTTAAAAAATGTTTCATGCTCAAAATTCTGGTTAGACAGACTTGTTAATGGTAGGGTTCCCTAGTGCTTTAAATTACTAATATAAAACATAAATCTCTAAGAAATTTGCCAAGTAGCAGCATTTTCCCATCTTCATTTGAGCATCGAGAATTTTTGTGAAGGCTAAACAATTAGCCTTGCCAAGAGCAATGTTCTATAGAATGACAAATTAGAGATGATCTTATTCATTTTAATTCAAGGGGTTCAGAGTAAGCTATCTACAAGAGGATAGGAATCACCTTTATCCACTTTCCATTGTGTCCCAGCACTAAACATAGCACCTAACAGAGAAGGATTTACTAGCAAATTGCTAAGTAAATGGATAGATATCTCAACAATATAAATTGGAGATATAACAATATAAATTGTTGAGAAGAAAATGGGAATTTCTTGTTCTATCCTTTTCCCTGGGTAGTGGTTTCTCACCACTCAAACTACTGCTTGCCCGGAATGACAGACTATTTCATTCAATTGCCTCCTGGTATCTGTATCAAAGTCAGCAAGTATAAAACAGAAATCATCTTTTTCATGTATTGAGCCACAAATCTGGATGTGTGACACCTTCCCTCTCATTAGCTACTTGGTTACCCAGTCCTTTTCAGTTTTTCTTTGGTTATGGTCTCTCAAATCTGTTCACTTTTTTTACCACCCTCTCCACTGCTAATTCCGTGTATAACACAATGTCCTCCTCTAAGTACTTCAACAGTCTTTAAACTGGTCACCCTAACTCCACTGTCTCTCTCAACCAGTTCTCACTGATGCCAAAGGGACCTTTCCAAAATGTAAACAGGGCCGTCACTCCCTGCTTTAAAATCTGAAATGGTTTTTCCAACTAGAACTTAAAATTTGAATAAAATTCTGAAATGATTCAAAAGAATCAGCTACATGTATGAACATATTATTTTCAAACATAGTCTTGCTTGGAAGAATGATTTTTTCACCAAAAACAATTTTAATTTTAATTGTGAATAGTTACTTAATGACAGGAGTGAGTTTGTATGAACCTACTACACACTGTATGACTATGTCTGTCATTTCAAAAATCTTCTATATTAAGACAAAAACTATAATAGTTCCTAATATCAAGAAAATAAGTAAAATACCCTTTAACCTGCTTTATATTCAAACCAAATATGGGGACTCTCTGAGACCCAGAGAAATCTCAGTAATTCTATTTAAACACCAAAATAGCAAATTTTAAGGAGCAAAATGGTCAGAAACTGTCTATGTTTTATTCATGTTTGAATAGTATTAACTTTGGTCTTCATTATATATATTACATAATTATTTTAATGTCAAAGATCACATGAAAGGAATTCTTGCTGATGATTAGGATATAGAAGAATGAAAAGATCATCACTCTCACTTAAACAGTATTAAGTAAAGCTGAAAAATCTACAAAATCAAAATTTTGAACCCATCAGAGAGCTGAGGTCATAGGACTACCAACAAAATCAAATAAAAAACAGGTGACTCCAAAGAGAGATAGGCATGGGCTCTGATTTTACCTAGTGGGCAGACCACAAGAGGAAAAACAGGACCAACATACAAGCTGGCAAGAAGATTCAGCTAACACTTTTAATGAATTGCTAAAGGCTGAGTATGGGTTAGTATAACAGTATAAATCCCCTGGGTCTACGGAGACAAGAGGAGACTGCACATTCATTTGTAGACTTATTTCTATGGACCTTCACAGCATGTTCATAGGGCAAGAAGTGCATTAATATTTTATGTGTTTATTTTTTCTTTTGTTTCCCTTGCCCGAGGAGATATAACCAAAAATAAATTACTGTTAGCAATATTATGGAGTTTACTGTCTATGTTTTCTATTAGAAGTTTTATGATTTCAGGTCTTACATTTAAATCTTTTCTCGTATATGGTATAAGAAGGTAATCCTTTCTTTCTTTCTTTTCTTTCTTTTTCTTTCTTTTTTTCTATCTTTCTTTCTTTCTTTCTTTCTTTCTTTCTTTCTTTCTTTCTTTCTTTCTTTCTTTCTTTCTTTTTCTTTCTTTCTTTCTTTCCTTTTCTTTTCTTTTCTCCTCTTTCCTTTTTTTTCCTTTTTCCTTTTCCTTTTCTTCTTTTTCTTTTTATTCTTTTTTCTTTTTTCTTTCTCTTTCTCTTTCTTTTTCTTTTTTCTTTGTCCTTTTCTTTTTCTTTTTCATTATCTATGTGTCCAATTTTCCCAGAATCATTTATTGAAGAGACTGTCTTTACTCCACCAGAGGAGAGGGAGTTGGGGGACTGGGAGAATGCAGTGAAGAGTTAAAGATATACAACTTAGTAGTTGATAGATGGTCATGGATATGGGGAGCATGTCATAGAGAATGTAGTTAGCATTAATGTAATGACTAGGTAGAGAGCCAGAGGAGAGAAAGAGCAAATAGGGGGATCATTTTATAAACTATATAAATGTCTAACCAATGTACTGTATACTAGAAACTAACAAAATAAATATTTTTTAAAAAAACTGGTAAAAATTATAATTTATTTGGAAATTCTTTCCCTAAGCATCAAAATTCAAGGACCTCTATTGGCTCTGGATCCTGACTTATTCACTTCTTGATAAGTTCCATCTTGATGACAACTGGAGTCTCTCTCCATCTTTCTGCCAGAATCTTAATACACCATCTCAACTGAAGTAACCATCTCGAAGTCACTTCAGAATGTGGAGACTTGGGTAACACTACATGGTATCAAGGGAAGAGTATTTAAAAATGATCTGTCATAATTGCTGCTAACATCAACATTGTCCAGGACCTCTTTTGATTTCTTAAAAAGCCAATGTCTGTGCACTTTTCATTGCAGGTACAAGGTACTGAATCATCATAATTAAGATTGGCAAATGCAATCTCTAAGGCCCGGCAGCCAAGTGTAAAACATTTTTACCACCTCCACCTATTTTGTCAGTGGATGTTGAACATAGACTCCTGATATTCAGAAGACAATGAACAAACAAACGAACAAACAAACAAACAAACACCTTTATCTCTATTCTCTCCTGATATTTAGAAATCCTTTTTTGTTATCTCTTCTTTCAGGAAAACTGTATAATATGTTCAAGGACATATTTAAAGGACAAGGGGATGAAATAACTTTAGGCTATTTCTGGAAGATACAATTCAATGATTTCCAACCAATCTTTATGCCATCCAGCATCCCTTGGGTAAGGACCAAAAAGAGGACAAGAACCAGGCAGTCACATAATTTCTACACTGATGTACTCACTACATACAATAATCTACATAACTCATCAAAACATAATTTATATATATTCCTTGTTTACTACTTTACCCAGCATACTTCATTCCAGAAAAAAAAAAAAAAAAAAGGAATTATATCTTAGCTATTTCACAGAGCTCCTTTGTACCAACTGCATCCTATTTTGGTTCAATACTTGAGTATATTCCAGAGCATTCTCAAGTGGACTAAGATCTGGGACAAGAGAAATAGTAGTATGGTAGTTAGGAGATAATATCTGGAAAGGAGCTACTTAAGTTCATATTTCAGCTCTGCCAATTACTGACTCTATGGCCTTAAATTAGTCATTTAACCTTTTTGGTGTTCAGTGTCTTCTGAGTAAAAATGTTTAGTCTCTCAGACATCCTTCCCTTTCTTCTGTCTCCCTAATAAAGTACCTATGAATGAGAGGAGAAGGAACCTATCTTATGAGATGTCATGGTGGTAGAGGGATTAGAAAAAAAAATTGGGTTTCTTAAGTGCTTGTTATGTCCCCAGCTTAATATAGTTTCCAAACTGATATGCCAAGACAGGTTATATCTTGCTGACACCTGCTAGCAGAGAATGCTGATTCTCCATTAGGCATAAATCTCTCAGCTTAGAAAGAGTGTAAAAATTATCATGGACTTACTTGGATTCACTTCATCTTCTACTATTGCCCCTGTCATTTATGAGGTCTGACTATTGTCTCATTTTCATCCAGCTGGGATGGGTGGGTGGATATTCCATAGCCTTTTGTGAATGGAACCTCTGACCTATAATGCCCCCATAAGCCTCTGAGTGAATTTTGTGTCCTCTCTAACTCACTCTGGAACCAAGTTTAGTTCAGAACCTTTAACTTAAAGCCTTTCTGCTTAATCATGTTTTACTGCCAAGTAAAAAGGGCTGATCTCCCCAGTGATTCAGGTAAACCTGGAAAAAGATCCTCATCTCAGACTCCTGAACTCTGGGAAGGTTTTCTGTTCAGTGTTATACTTGCAATAAATCTAACATATTTAATAGATATGAATGGCTCTTCTTACCTAGTCCTAAGTTAAATGTCAACAATTAAATATTCTCTTTGGCATCATCTGGTATTCTCTTTTAACTTGTATGCATGCCTCCAACCCTATTCTCAAGTAGAATTTTAACACTAGCACATGGCATGTGCTCAGAAATGCAAATAATAAAAGCACACTGCCTCCTCACTAATGTGAAAGCCAAGTTCCTGGGAATTTTGGAGGGTCTGGCTGCACAGACAAATCCCCATGCTGGCCTCCAGCACTTTAAAATTTTGTATGTTGAATTTGTGCCTCTAACTTCAAAATTTAAATAAAATTTAATTTATGGGCATTTATAAAACTATATTAGTTATGTTAAGTCTTTTTCTGAAACATGATTTTAATAACATTTAGAAAGGGAAAGTATTAATCAAACCGACAGCAGAAATTCTATCAATAGTACTATCTACTCTCATGGGATATTCTATGGAATTCCTTCCTCTCTTTTGATAAGCCATAAAAAGTTTTGTTTTGCAAAGAAAACAATTATACTGGGGTTTTAATATAACATATCACTTAATTTCCATGTCTATCATATATATATACTTTTATAATTTACCTTCTGAACTTTATCATTTAGATGTAATAGAATAAAAACATGTCAAAACACAAGTGGTTTATCATGAATAATAAAGTTAAGTAATTCAAAAGTTACAAATTTATACCCTAATTTGAAATTGGGAAGCATATGTAATAGCATTTATTGTTTTATAAAAACAAATATATTAGTGCTTATCTTTAAAGCATAGTCTAAACACATGGAGTATCTTTAAGATCAATTTGTTTTTAATTTCAGGATTACATACTTGAATAATACATTTTGGTTTAGCAAAAATGATAACAGGAATAAACACAAAACTTAATAACTAAAAAATAAAGACAAAAACAAAAACCTATATGAGATCAGCAGTAGGAAACAATGTAGAAAACTCTGTTATCGGTCTCTGTATAATTGTCTGAATCCTATGACTACATTCAATTGTGCTTCTTTTTTCACAGAGACATCAGCACCAATAATAAGATAAAATCTGTTCTGTCTCTTGCTGTTGATTTTTGCTAATATCTCAAAAAAATAAGAAATGGGCCTAGTCAATTCGTTTGATTGATGCTAATTCCATATGAGAGACATTATTAACCTTTTTTTCACTATGAATATACCAAATTCTCAAAATCTAAGATGGAATAATAGCTTGAAATACATTTCTCCATGAAATAAAAATAGAACTTGTTAATGTTCCTTGAAATACAGATTTGTAAAACTAGTTGGTTCTGAAAAGTGAATATGTGGCTAAATGTCAAGTATGAGAGTTTTTTCTTCCTTGGACAATTAGGAGTAAAAGCAGGTCAACACTGACAAAACTAGTGTGGGAAATAGTGATAGTTTTTAAAACTTTTAATGTGAGAATATTGAAACATATAACTAATTTTAAAAATTGGTTAAACACAAATACATATTTATCTGTTCTAGTCTGCTAGTGGTCTGCATAATGTTGACATGAAAAAAATAACAATAGCTGCCTTCTTACACCTATGCAACAAAACATAAAAAAACATAAATGTCGACTTTTTCATTGGTCTGAGTCTTTAGGTGTGTGAGTGCATAATTTTGGGTATCAAATTTAATGCGTATTCTAAAAGGATATAATTCCATCTTTCATGGAGAAGTTAAACAAATTTCAAAATTTTGTCAGTGCTTTAATTTTCTGTTCTTTCTAAAGCTTAAATAGTCATTGATTTGACAAGACTTTTAGAAAAGTATTTCCACCAATATAAAATATAAAAGTACTACTATAATTTGAAAAACTCTCATCATTAATGATTTACCTGAAACTTATTATCTGTTATAACTGGTTTACCACATGCTTTATTAAATTATAATTAAAACATATACGTTTTGCTCATAAAATTTATTTTAATTCTGTATTAAACTTAATCAATTAAGTCCTTATAAATAAAAATAATCACTAATTAGTTAAATAATTCATGATTCCAAAATATTTTCTGCATATCCACCATATGCCATATGGTATGCAAAAATATTTATTTGTTGCTTCGACAAATATTTATTTTTTACAATGTGCCAGACAGTGTTTAAGGAAGCAAGAATACATGAATAAATAAAAATGTTCTGTAGTTTGTGACCCTGTGGTACTTATGTTCAGGGGGTTAAATGTACTGAATAAGAAAGGCAAGATCTCTTTTGTTGTGAAATTTATAGGCTATGGGGAAAGCAGAGAGTAAACTAGTCAACATATAGTCAACAGGGTAAGGGCAGGTTGTGAACAGAGGGATGTGAGAGAGGTTACAGGCATAGGCGAGAGACAGGAAAGCTTCTTTGAAGTGAAAACTCTGTGATGTGACAGACTTTTCAGTTTGCCTAGGAAAGTTGCATTTTACACTTGTCTTGAAATTCTTTCTGAAGAGTCTTTGTTCCACTCTACAAATAATAAGAATGACTCAAGTAGAAGAAGGAGAACACTTGGAAGCATTAAAGTAGGTTAAGCAAGTGATAATTATTATTTGATCTAGGATGATAGTAGCGGAGGTCACAGAATGTAGATGGGTGCATGAAAACATACTAAAGAACTTCTCTTTTGTCTCTATGTTTAAGACATCTGTCTTTTTAAAAGCTGTTAAGTAATAGTCGAGATTTACAAATTTTGACAGAATGATCTACCACTTCCTGCTTTAGGGGTTGTGGCCCACTAGAAAAGGACAGTTGTATAAACACATGCATTAAATCAGAGTTACAGAAATTCCTGTGTAATTGCCAGTGTGAAAGTGGACTGCAAACGAAGGTGAGGTTAACACTGATTGTGGAGGATAACAAAAGGATTCACAGAGTAACTGACTCTGCACCTTGAATTTGGAAGTGAGCGATAGTCATTTGGCAACAGAGATAATGTTTCTGCATGCCTATGAGTTCTTTTTTTAATTTTTTTTTTTTTTTTTTTTTTTTTTTTTTTAGGCGAAGCAACCCTTGGTTGACTTCATAGATTGCAAGGACCTTGTCAGTTTATAATCCCTTATTTTTTATGCCTACAGCACCTGGTCTTAACCAGGCCTGACTCTGCTTAACTTCCAAGATCAGACGGGATTGGGCTTGTTTAGGGTGACATGGCCATAGCCTATGAGTCCTTAACACTGATGAATGAAAAGTATAATTTCTCTTCATAAATCATGTATATATTTTCCTACGCAAAAATATTTTTATAATACCACCTATTAACATTTCTTTGAGCCTCATTCCACCTGAGAATGTAATCTATTTTGAAATGAAAATAATGTGGGCTTTGTATATTAACCTTGGAACATTTTAATATATAACACACTGAAGAATATCCATTACTGCATAAATAATATTCTTTTAATTTTAAATTAACCAGAATTTTTATTATATTTCTGAGAAACCCCAGCGCTTTCTTCACAATTATTATTAAAGAATAATCCAAATAGGACATATACATTTTAGACTATATTATTTTTTCTCAGTGTTTCTGGGAGGTTTGTGAACAGAACCTGCTGAATACAATTATGTTAGCAATTTGTTTTGTTTTTCAGGTATGTTTTTATTTTTCCACTTTTTCAAATAAAAGTATCCATGTCTATTGTCTTACAAACAGCAGGTAAAAAAGCTGCCATACAGAATGTTACCAATAAACTTTATATTTATTCAGGTTTTAGAATTGTCCTTGCCAAAAAATGTCACTTAAGACAAGGGCAAATGTGAAGGCTGAATGAATATAAAATTGATAGTAATTATGGTAATTACAAATTCAGTTAATTTTATGTAAATTCTTTTTATAGTGTACTCTTTAAGCAAAAACAAGGGGAAAAAAATGGACTTCTGATGTATTAAGTTCTCACAGTCTCCTTATCAACAAATACCAACAGATATTTAGTCTTCTCTTACATAGGTTGATTGGGACTGTGTCTACTTTTAGTTAATAGCCATAAAAATGTGCCTATTTTGGACTCTCTTTAGAATATGGAAGGAGTTATTGTGGTAATTATTAATTATTTCCCTCAGCTTAGCAATGAAACAGGAAAAGTTTCATTCAACATATGACTACAGTAGAATTATAGTTACCAAAATACAAATAAACAATTATACAGTCTTGGTGTGCAGGCCATTCTATACCAAACTCAAAAGGCAGAACACAAAAGGGAAAAATCCATTTAATAAATTACATTTAAAAAATTCATATGGCAAGAAATTAAATTTTCAAAAATAAAAGAGAAAGGAGAAGACATATAAAATATCGAGCTAAGGTTTGGTTATGAATTTGTATGTGTTTGTCAAAACTCAGAATGTAAACTCAGATTTACACATGTAATTGTATGTAAATTTTGCATCAGAAAATAATCAATTTGAACTTTAGTTAATGAAATTAATAATAAAGTTTGTATTTAAAGAAAAGTGTGCTGATCTCTGCAATGTATTTTAAATTGTATCCCAAATTAAATTGGATTAACATGTAGATAGGGTGAAGATTATATAGATTAATTTGTTCTATACCACGTTTAGAAAAATATTAATGGTAGAATCTAGGTAGCAGATCAATACCATTCACTGTAAAAGAACTTTAATTTTGCAACATTTGAAATTTTCATAGTAAAATGTGGAAAAAATTATAAATAATGATCTCTAATAAATATTATAATGCAATTCATTCCTGATATAAAAATCAGTAAAAGCTACCAGTAAGAAATTTAAAAGAAAACACATAAAAATGTAAAACTTCATTATTAATTAGAATAATGCAAATTTTTAAATGTGATGTTAATTTACTCTGTTATTCTGGTAAGAAAAACAAATTATAATATCCAGTGTTTGCAAAAGTGGGAGTGGTGAGAATTATATGTAATGTCAGTGTATATGTAAATTGATACAATCTTTTAGAAATGCTTCCTTTTTATGTGTGTCGAATAAATTTAATAACATTATCTTTGATTTGCCAATTCAAATTTTAGAAATAAACCTTAAAACAATTGGACACAAAGATATGCATCCATGCATTTATAATTATCAAACTGAAAGTATTAATCTTAAATATTCAGCAAAAACTATTTGATTAAATAAATTTGGTACATAAATAAAATTTAAGTTTATAATCCTATTAAAAGTCTTGATTTATATTCATTGACATAAAAATATGCACATTTATTTTTGAGTGAAAACAATTAAGAAAATTTGTGTAAATATATACACAAAGAAATGTTTAAAAATTTAGAATAAATGTGGAATGCTGTAGGATTGGCAATGTTTACTCTTTATTTTTAACACTTCAGTATTCTAAAAATAAAAATAAACAATATTATAGGTCAAAACTGAGGAAATGTTTGACCTCAAATACGATAAATAATATTTTTAATATATATTGAGTTCTAAGAATTCACGATGAAAACTACTAACATTAATTAACTTTAAATATGTCTTTCATGTGCTTAGAATCTGAATTAAAAAACATTTTTGAAAAGGTTTTTGAACAGCTCTATAAGGTACATTAATTTTATATAGTCTCAAGTATGAAAATGATCATAGTGAAGTAAAATTTATTGATTTATATTTATATTATTATGTATTCTAAGGTATACTGGAAATTGTTTAAACTGTTCTAATTACTTAAAGGAAATGTACCAGTTTATATGAATAGACTACCATCTCCTCAAAGTGAAATTCTGAGATGACTTTGTCATCGTATTGTGAAAGAGATAATAAATAGTGTTTATATGATATCATCATCTATTAGTTTGAAGAAGAAACTAAATTTCTTTTTAATGCTGCGCTATTCTGCAGCAATTAGATCAATTTTGGACAGTAGGCAGTAGAATTAAATATGATTCACATTCAGGATGGTGTACCACTCAAAATATGGAATAATAAATTTCTCCAATTAACATCCTCTTAACCATACAACTTCTAAACAATTTAATACATTTAAAGTTTCTTTGAGTGAATAGCATTTTAAAATATTGCCCACAATTTTAACCTGCTCAAGAAGACTATCCTATATTTAAACATTAAGTTAAAACAATATTAAAGATAGAAATCTAACACAGAAATACATACATAAAATAGACAAATTTATCTGCTTACAGTTTTCTAATGTCTGACTTGAATCGAGAGCCCCTATTTTTTTTTAGCAAATTTGAATCTATCAATTTTATATGATTAAAGAAATGATAGCAGGCTATAATGTTAAAGTAGATTTAACAGAAGTTTACAAAACTCTAAGAAAGGGAGTGAAGTACAAGAGAGTCAGTTATGATTGAATGAAAAAAATGATCTCAACAAATGCAATTATTTTAGATTTTCATTATGTAGTACACTATAAATTAATTCCTTGTGGAACTTTTGAAGTTAATGTTTTGAGGAAATTTTAAATTCTCAGCCTCTTGAAATTTGATTAATTTCAAATTTGATTAATTAATGAAAGCTGTTCAGACGTGCCTCTAGAATCGTATGAGATTTCACCCTGTATCAGATTTTTAGTTCTTCATTAAAACTGATAATCTTTGCACAAAATTATCAAAGCAAAACAATTGCTTTACATTCTTTTCCTTTTCTGTTCATTTCTTAAAAAACTGTCAAAGTTGACAGAAATCATAGTAATTTTTTTCTAAACTTATTTTTTCTCAACTTTTTTACCCTTTGTACTCTTGACAACTCTTGTGCAAATTTCACTGTAACAGATACAAATACAACTAAGGCTCCTACTAGAATTTTCCTCTTTTCCCTATTTATTTTTGTTTATTTTTTAAAACAGTGATTTCTACAATAGAATTATCCCATGATATTATTTATTCCTTCTCATTGCCTGCTGAAAATTAAGGAATTTAATATTTTAAGAAGTCTATAAATGAATCAAAACTTTTTATTCATTTTGAGATGATTCATTTGAGATGAATCAAAACTCATCTCAGATTTATTTTATTTTATTATGCCCTAAATTATACAATATTTTCTGGAATAATCTATTTGAATATGACAGAGCAAAATATATCCTTTAAATGTTTACATTCTCAGGTAAAGAATAGACATGAAAATTAATGATATTTTCAAGCACACAGCTATTTTACACAGACTTTTTAGCTCATGGACTTTATATGCACAAAAATAAATGCCACATTTACAATTCAAATGGAAAATGTAGTTGTTGGAAAATTATTTTTTATCTTATAGATCAATCTCTCAAAGAGAGTGTACATGGAAAAGCAAACTAACTTTCCTGGAAATGAACGAAAGCAACAAATGAAAACCATTGTAAAACTATACTTTCATATTCATATTTTATGTCCTATATTTACTTTCCTAAAAAATAAGAATATTCTTAAAAATTCTTACTTTTGTGGGGAAAATGTGTTCTGTTACACTTAGGATAGTGGATATATCCAAGATAACTTAAAAATCTAATATGAATATTTTAAAAACTATATAAAATTTAATTTTAAAACATATGAATCTTTTAAATAGAGAATAATCCCCTCATTCTTCTTAATGTCCTAGTAGAGTTTCCCTTTTTCAGGTGAAAAAAATGTAATTCCAATTTTATATCATTCTAACAGGAGGTTCTCATTTAGTATAATATCATTTCGTTTATACTGAATATCACCTTTCATTTCATCTCTTCCATTATCTCACACACTTGGAAAGGTTTGAATTGCCATCTGGCAGAGTGTTATCATATTTTAAGTTCACTCTTTATCAGCTATGTAACAAGGCAATTCAAGTTTATATTTCTTTGCAGTCAAAACAGTCGTGTGTCAAAATCTACTTTAAAAAATCTGTTTCTCTGAAGATATTCTAGCTACATCTCACTTCTCTGAATCAAATGCATAATCTAAATATGTTTAATGTTCATAAATAAGTTATATAAAATTAAATTGTTATGCCAGTAAAAATATGTGCTTCGTATCATGTATATAAATTTATCATTTTTAATGCATTGCATTTCAACTTTTGAGATATAATTTCACAGTTATACACAAAAAATAGATTCTTCTTTTAAAAATATGAAAATGTTAGTACTTCTTAACCCTTTTACATTTTATTAAATATATATTCACCACAAAATTAGCAATAATGTTAATTTCTATAATTGGCTTTTACAAATTTCAAAATACTATCATTAACATTACCCCAGCAAATTCTTACGACACTTCTCCAATGTAAATTCTGTTACAATTATATTACATTTCTCCCAAAATATTAATAAATGTTTGATGGTAGGGATATAGATAAAGATAGTGATTTTAAAACACATACTTTATGTTTTAAAAAGAATGGAGTTCAAAGAATAAAATTTTTAAGTTGAAAATTAGTATATTGGATTTCTAAAGATAGACATTTTCAGAAAAATATTGTCTAGGCTTTGAAAAATAGCACAAGCTTGATACAAGTTGGGTAGCTATTTCGTTGTGTTGTATTAAGAAGGAAGAATTGAAATACAATAAAGGTTATTTTGAAAGGTAGAGGAGGAAGCAAATGCAATGTAAGGGTCTAAAATGCAGTAATGAGATGTACCAAAGTTGTCTGCTACATCTTCCTCATTATTTAGATTTATTTTGTCTTATAGTTGTCCCACAGTAATCTATACAGAACTCTACTTTCTAGAGATCATAAAATTACACAGCCATAAATTTAAGTTTTCAAAAATTTTAAACTCTGTTTTGTATAACAATAACATGCTGCCTTTCCCTGCCTCATTCATCTTATGAATAGCATTATTCTAATGGTTTGAATTCAGTACATTTTATATGGGCCATGAATAAATAGATAAATAATCTCATATAAAATTGATACTAATGTCATTTCTAACTAAACTAAAATTCAGTTCTTAATATCAAGCTTTTTAAATTAATTTCAGATTTATTTACGAAGTGTCTACTCTGTGCAAGAGACTGCAAAACTCCAAGGTTCCACATGGCTTAAACAGGCAACGTTCCAATTTCCTAAAACCTCAGAGTCTAAAAACCCATTCTCTATACATCAGAATTGGTCTATTCAGATTTCAAAATGACTTAATTTTTCCAAACCCATGGATGCACAGGGATTATTTACTGTCATTAGTACTGATCCCCAACATATAGATATAAACTTTGTCCAATCACTTAGATTCATTTTCGTGTTTATATTTTCCTACTATAATAATTTATAATGTTCCCAGAGCTATAAATCCCAGACTTTCTACTTTCTCTTCCAAGAGGTCCATTTTCCATTGTAAATTTTCTAACCTATGTACTCTTAAATGTAGGAGAGCACTGTATATGTAAAAGAAATACTTCCATTAGCACTTTCTATATCTCCTCTCTTTCTGACGATATCTAAAAATCTAACTGTATTTTATTTAAAACTTCCATAATATTTTGTTTTATAAAGGGATTAATTTTCAAAAAAACTATTATAATGGTTGCAATATTCAGCTTCATTATAATTAAAGTCAATTCTAATCCTGCTATTTACTCACAAGCATATTAATTACTTTTTAAAATATCATGCTTATAAAAAAGTAAAATATGTCTCTGTGTAATTTACTCTTTTTCCTAGCAAAAAACTCATTAGCAGTCATAGGACTCAATAATGTTAATATTCCCAAGATGAATGATACAAAAGATTCATTATCTTTAAGTCACACTGGAATCATTGAACTGAATCATTTTATATCATTATAATTATCTTTCAAGCAATGTACTCATAGAAATTTAACTAAATGCTTAAGTGGCCTATTGATCCAAAGGGCACTGCTAGTTTCTTGTATAATAATTTAATATATTAATGCCCCCCAAATAATGCATACTTTTTATTGCAAAGTTTTCTCTGTTCTTGTTTGAATCAAAGGGTTGTCTAATTCTAATAAAAATAATTAGAATTTTGGGAAAATAATGCTTCTTTTCTTCATAGCTAGTCTTTCTTTATATATCTCTTTCACTTACTATGATTAAGAACTTAGAGGATTCCATCTACATAAGTCTATTTATTGTATAACTGCAATTTAATAATTTAAGCAGAATACTTCCAACCAACTTTGGTGAAGCTCTTCCTAATATAAAATATAAAATGGATTATTTGAAAAAGCATGTGGTTTCTCCAAATTAGCTGCACACAGAATTTATCAATAGAGCTTTAAAAAATATTAATGTGTTAACCTCAAACCCAATAATTCCAATTTGCTTAGAGCATTGCCTACTCATCAGGATAATGAAAAATTTTAAAGTGGTTCTAATGAGCAGCCAAGGACAAGTGGTAGATACAGCTCAGGAGGTATAAGAAGGGAAATCTAAACAAATGAAAACAAGAAAGTCCCTTTAAACTTGTCACATTTACATTATTTTATTTTAGTGATGCAGAAAACCTTACAATCATATAGGAACCACCTGAGAAAGGCCCCAACAAAGCTTATTATCTTGGTAACTTCACTAATAAGCTCAAAGAGAAACACTCATGATACTATGAAATATACTGAATTATCCAGCTGTATCATTTCAATATTAAAAACAGCTAACAGGATGGCAAAATAATTGAATATAACTATACCTGGATTGGCATGCTTTTTTGGATTGTGCTTAAACCATGTATACATGTATGTATATTCCATGTGTATATGTGTATATATGTTTCATATATATGAGTTAAATATGATTATATATTATGTCATTATATGTCAAATATAATCTTAGATCACTACTATTTTAACCAAAAGATTGTCTAGAGCTCATAAAATATGATGAATTGAACTTCTTTGATACTGATTCAAATTGTTGTATGATCCATCTAGCTGATTACTACTCAAAAAAAAAATACTGAATTTATTATGCATTGATTAAATTGATCGTTTCAAGTTATAATTTCAATTTTATTTTAATAACTGCAGAATAAAAATATCTCACATATATGAATCTATGACCCCCTGAAAATAGCAGCATAATTTAAATAATTAAAGGAGTAAATTAACTAAAGAACAATTATACACTCCACAATACAAAAATGTTAATATTATTTAATTAAAATGAATTGTGAATGATATTATTACATAATCTTTATAATATTAATCATGAAGTTTCCTTTTCATCTATATTATTCAAGGTAATTAATCTTTAGTCTGGTGTGTTATTTACTAGAACTTAAAAATGCAAATTATCTCATATAAATTACAATTGTTTATGTTTGTTTACTAGGGAAAAAACTTGTTCATTGTATTTCCTTTATTAAAAAATTATTTTCTTTATTCATTTAACATTTTCTTGTGAGAAGAAAATTGTATCAACTTTTACCAAAAACACCAGAGCTCTTTAGATGAGGATTCTTCTTTAGTTTTACAGTGTGATAAGATCAATATGTAAAGAAAATAACAATCTTAAAACTTGAAGTTATTTATTTCTAAATATACCCAAAGTCCCCTTAAATGAAGTATATATGGAGGCACTTCACTTTAAGAACAGATTCAGCTCTGTGTATTTTAAGTCCTTAGCCATTTACTTCTCTCTCATCACTTTCATGTTCTTACCTTTATTATTAATAAATAGTACATATGAAATAATACTATTTAAGGGTTTGTGAGGAATAAATATAATAAATAGCAGTGTCTGGCATATAGGAAACATTCAAATACTAGTATGTTTGTTGAATGAGCTAATTTCATTATTGAATATGGTAATGACTTATCCATGGGTGAACCTAATCAAATCCTCTTCATGAATATTCTTCAAACAATCTGGTCAGTAGTTGTTCCTCATCGGATTATAAATATAAGAAAAGGAGAAGATGTCTGTGATGTTGAAAATTGCATATGAAGCAATATTTTAAGCATGGTAGGCTTGTGTAAGATTTTTTTTTAATTGGAAAATGAGAAAAATTAAACCCAAGAAGAATCTGTATGTGTACATTAGCAGGAATTCAAATGAATGATCTGATTGCTCCTCAAACTGAATTTTTTAAATTTGTTCAAAGGTAAATAGGTTTACAAGATTTAGGGAACTGAAATATACTGAATAAAACTTGTTTTGACTATAAGCCATATGTACAACAAAACACAAGAACCCTGGAAATTCTGTTTCTTAACAGTTCCTATTTTAATTTTTAGAGATGAAGACAAAGTGATTGAAAAAAGCACTACCTCAGCCTTCCATAACATAAAATGTATTTTTACTTTTATTTGATTTCCTACTTTTATATCTAAAATTGATCTAAATGTTAAATACACATATATTTACCATTTTTGGTTCAAGTAGATTATGGTTATTAAGCAAAACTATTCCTTTAGACTGAAATAAAAAAGCCTGAATTTCTGAAATCAGCATGAACTTTTCTGACTTAGAAAACTAAAAAATAGCGATTTAGTCATTAAAGTTAATTTGGTGTCCATGATTAATAAAAAATTCAATCATTACCAAAGTGCCAGCACTGCAGGATATACACTGAAACATGTTTTTAAAATTTACTTGTCTCACTTTCCATTGTCTTTAGGTTTATCTCACAAAGATTATCTACACTTTTCACCATTATCTAAATGTGCATTATGAATTGTTTTTGGAAATATGAACCTAAAAACATATGATGAAATGCTGAATAATTAATAACATAAAAATTGTTCTAGCTATATCTTACTTCATCAAAATATACAGAACTATTTAAAAATTTCAGTCTAATTAATGAATCTTACTACCTGGCTTTAAAATCTCCATTGACTTAATTGATGTATAATTTGTGAAAATGACAATATCTAAAAGTATTTCTAAAAAGATTGCCACATGGCAAAACTATTACTATGAAATGATCCAGAATAACTTTTACTATCATATAAGAGTTGGTTGAAATCCAATGACTGTCAGGATTCATAAGAAGCTACAATAAACCATGTTTCCCATAGGTAATCATTGTCTCAGTATAAAAGTACATTTACTGTAAAGTTTATAAAAATATACAGAATGTGTTTAAAATTGATCTAAAGAGATTTATGATACATGGCAAGAAAAACATTTATATAATTAGATAGAGTGTATCAATTATAGAAAATAAATGACAGTATTTGGTTTTGATTTGTCACTAATTCTTAAATCCTCTAGTGACAAAATTGTTAATGAAATACTTGTCAGCATACACTATGTCAGACTTTTAAACACAACTCATAAGTATTCAAGTATTCTTTAGTAATCTTTAAAGATTATCCAGAAAGATTTTATACAAATTGCATAATCATGTACACACTCACACACGTCCTTGAGAGAGAGAAGGCTTAGACATATTATTTATCATTGTTCATTATTTATTCAAGGCCACTAGATAGCTCTGCACTGAGCAGAATTATAAACAAAACTCTTAGACTATATCAAAGGTAAAATTCAATCATCTTATTAGGTATTTCAAAATCTGAAAAGTATTGCTAATAACTAGATTGCAAATAGTTCATTTATTGAATTCAACAAGTTATTGTAAAATAAGTGTTAAAAAATACTCTCGTTTTAATTTTATCTCTACATTATTGATCAATACCTTGCTTGAGAAAAAGTCTAAGTTACTTTCTATTTTTCATCTCTTGAACAAGACTAACAAGTAGTGGATGTAAATAAATATTGGCCAATTTAAATAAATATACTTAATAAGGAAAATAATTTATTCCAGCTTTAATATTCAAATCTGAGCTTATGGAAAATATCTAGAGAATATATAGTCTCAATACATATATTCTGCATGTAAATACAAAGTTTGCTCTGCCATATTACTGTCTTTTGGATAATAATAATTTTAAAAATTATTTTAAATTATATTTTTTGTAGATCAGACATATTTATTCAACTTTTTAAATCTAATTTTCCCTTAGGACATCTCTACAAATACTTCTCTGATATAGTTAGACAAAAATGTCCCACAGTAGCATGAACAGAAAATAATTTCACATAAATTTCTTTACATAACATTGCTTTGCACTTTTTAAAAGGTAGTGTTAATATATTAGCATCAAGTATTAAAGATTTACTTTTATAATCTTTTCATTAATAAATAGCCAATTTTAGAAAGTTTAATTGTAATATAATGGAAGGTTAGTTTCTTTTTTTAAAAATCAGATTTTATTCTGCACGTTTTTCTCATTTTTCTAATTTAATATCACTTTTTCTAGTGGTCATGGTCACATAAAATGTTTCTACTTTGAGTTTATTCACTAATTCATTCCTATGTTTTGGTCTTTGACTTTGTTTTACTTTACTGGGAGCTATTTGCTCATTCTTAAGAAATTCATTACTCTTGAAAATAATCAGACCAGTATTTAAGGCAATCGATGTGTTAATCATCGATTAACCTTGCTTCAAATAATGAAACTACAAGTTAGACCAATTTTACCAAGAGCTAGAGGTTTTAATATGGCATTAATTAAATAAAACTAAAGGAAAAGAAACATATATTTATGTTAATTCATATTTTCAATTCAAATGGTGACTGACAACTATGATTCTGTAATACATATTGACATCTATAATGTTATTATTTCATTGGTCTAGTTATAATAATTTAATAGTAAGCATTAAGCATGTACATAAACATTAAAAAATAAAAGCTAATGATACACAGTTATAAGAAATTACTTCTAATATTAAGATATGTTTTTTTTTAATAAAAGAAGTTTTTACATATGTTTTGATCTTCATTTTAGGTGATTCTGAGTAACTTTAATACGCTTTGTTCTCAGATAGTCATTGAAAATCAAGAGTATTAAAACATGTGTGACATGGAAGTGCTGAAAAGGAAACTGTTTCATCTCTGATTTATATTTCATATTAATAAGCAAGCTGATAATATAAGTTAAAGACACGAATGAAACCATTAATTTCTTTACAAGAGTCTTTAAAAAGTTAGTTTACTAATATTCAGAATTTATAATTAAATAGAACATAGAACAAAATAAAGTTGTTATTATTTTAAGAAATATTGCTAGTGCATATGTATTGATAAAATGTTTAATAATATCTAATTTTAAATTATGTAAAATTAGCAATGCATATCCTACATAAAATCATAGGCCATTATTTAAGATTTTTATTTTTAAATATTTCCTTGACATGTCTCCCTTGCTGATTCTAATATTATAAATCACCAAAATACAGATAAGTATAGCATCAAATGAAGTTCATTGAGTTAATGACCAGATATTTATAAAGCTGTGGTATTATGCTGTCATTTATCTTTTCTTGTGGCAACTATTGTTGTAAGTTACAGAAGGAATATAAAAAAGCAAGCAGTTCTCAAGCCTTTAGGCACGAGAGAGAAAGAGGCCTATAAATTTAATGGAACAACTTTTACGGTTTATATCAGCCATAAAGGGATGACTAAATTGAGACAAGAATGAGCCAGAATCATTTATCCTTCTCTGTCAACTCTCTCTGGGACTCTTTCTCCTTTCCTCAATTGGTTAGTCTATTGCTTTCTTCTTATAGGTTGGAAACAGAAAGAGAACTTTTAGAGATGAGAAATTTGGAGTTTATTTTAACTTCAGACTGAGAGAAAAGAAAAAGTCCGAGTTCTGGGTTCAGGAGCTGGTGGAGTTGATCTTCTACAATCCCCTCCCATAATGCTAAATCACATCCTAAAACTTGGCTGTATTTTTCAGTGTTCTCTTTTCACAGGAACTTAGTATAAAGTGAGAAACAACTGAAACATTGTCTAGGAGGAACTAACATTAGAGACACTTTGTAGTCTAATTATTGTTTAAAAATTATTACCTTAACACTTAAATCTCCTATATGTAAATTAATGCTTACTCTCTGAAACCAGTTTTCTTAAAATGCATTTATTCCAGATGCCTTCATAGCTCAAAATAAATTGAGTAATTTTGCAAGAGTGATTGAATATAGATCCATTTGTCTCTGCAGCATAACTCATGGGCATATCTTTCATGAATTCTCACTTGCAGATTCTTTGTACAGAGTTGCTGTGCCTAGAAGAGAGTCTGGCACATAACGGGTAATTAATTATTACCTTTTGAAAGAATAATTGGAGGGAAAATGGGCTTTGGTGTCAAAACCTATCTAATTTATTCTTCATTTTGCCAATTAATCAGGTTTTTTTTTAACTTGAGTCTGCACATTCAACCAAAAGTGTAAATATTTTCTGAATTAAAAGTAATGTATATAAATATCTTAAAATATGTCTAGGACACAGTAGAAATTCAATGAGAAACAAACAGTGTGTTCTGTTTATATTTGGAGTAGAATAAGATAGAGAAGAGTAGATACACCCTTGTTTGTTTCTTTCATAAACTAGTATAACTCACCTTTCTTGAACATAGGCATATGTGGATTGGGAAGCAAGGGAATAATAGTAATTTCCTTATGGAATTATTTCCAAGGGAATAATAATAATTTAGAAGAATGTTCTGCTTTCAAGAATTAATGCTTATTATTTTTAAAATATTAACTACAGATAAATGAATGATATTGTAGATGATAGACAGATATTCTAATACAGATAGCAATTTAAGTAAAAAAATAATATCAAATTCAAAACCTCATAGTATTGTAAAAAAAATTTTTAAAAATCTTTAATTTTTAAATAAAGTTATGATATTAGACACACAAGAGAGACACTTGGCAATAATAACATCTCAAACACATGCAAAAGCTTCTCTGAGAAGCTTCTCAAAGTTTCTCTGAGAGGTTATCAGTAGTTGTAATATAATGTTTAAATTAAACTCAAATTGTATTTTAGAATGACTGATATTGTGGTGTTTAGGAGTTGGGTATCCGGAATCTTTACCTTCTCATATGCTACCTGATAATGGCAAAAGGAATTCTGCAGATGTGTTAAAGTTATGGACCTTGAGATGGAGAGATTATCCTGGATTACCTGCATGGTTCCAATCTAATCACATGAGCTCTTAAATGAGGAAAACTTTCCCCAACTAAAGTCAGAAAGATGTCATGGAAAACTTAGGAAGAGGAGAGATTCAAAGCCTAAGATTTCAAACTACTGTTGATGGTTCTGAAGATGAAGAAAATGGGTCAAAAACAAGGAATGTTGGCAGCCTCTGGAGGCTGAGAAAGACTCCAGCCCTACAAAACAGTAAGAAAACAGAGATTTCAGCTTTATGACATAACATACTGAAATCAGCTAACAACCTAAATGAGCAAGGAAACAGATTTTCTCTTAGAGACCACCTTGAAAGAATGCAGCCCTGCTAACACCTTGACTTCTACCTGGAGAGACTAAGAGTAAGGAAACTAGCTGAACTCACCTAATTTCTGGCCTACTGAAACTGTGAGATAATAAATCTATGTTGTCTTAAGCCATTAAATTTGTTGTAATTTGCTCTGGCAGCAACAGAAAACTAATAAAGGCATAACAAAGAATTTGGATAATTACATACTTCTACACTTTTCATTTGCTTTCTTTCAGATTCTTCTATTATAAACAACAGAAACATATTAATAATTCTGTGACTTTTCTCAGTTAGCAAAAAGAAAACTCAGTGTGAAATGTTAATATAATATATATATATATTTTAAGGCAAAAACCGTTTAAAAATATGATATAATGATAACTTACATATTTCATATTTTTATGTTTACTGCATAAATCAAATTTAGAGTTAGAGGTAAGCTTCTGTAAAGTAAGTACAATTGCTTACATGTAAATTAAGAAACCACATCATTAGTTGAGTATAATTTTTTTGTGTTTTAAATTTGAAATTATGCCAAGAGTGATTTCCATTTAATTCACTAGTAAAGCATTCAAGGAACTGCGAGACCAACGTTTGTGAAGACCATCATTGTGGCTGTTGAGGTTTCCAGTTTTCAAAAAGAATAATGGATGAAAAAGAAAGTTACGATTAAGTGAGTGGTGAAGTCAACGACTATTTACAATGTGGTAGACACTGCTTAATTCTCACAACATAGAGACTTAGTCACAAAATGCTATGGTAGGCAATGTGCCCTGAATCATACAAGCATTATGGGGTAGAGATGGAATTCAAACTCTTTTCAGAGCCCTAACACTTAATTTCTACCCTCACTAAAATACAAAAAGTCCTGAAATTTCTATGAGCAGCAACAATAAAAAGGGAGCACAATGAACTGTAACTCAGTGATATGGAGGTTATGAAAGTGCCTGCTGCAATGCTGAATGTAAAATGAACATGTACTTTGTTCTTAAATACTTATCTTAACGCTTTACAGAAACCAGTTTTTCTTTTCTCATTTACCAATAGGTAGACTGGTGTTTTTGATTTCTACTTGGCAGTTTAATGCATTATGGAAGTTTAAATAGTAGAATAAAATTTAAAACCATTATCTATTAATTATTTTCAGGTATATGAAGGATTTCCTTGGTATAAGTATGTATGTTATTATTCATATTCTATCATATTCCAAATTTTGTTCTATGCTGCAAGTTGGCATATCAAATGCCATCGTCAGTTTCCATTGAAAAGTCAGCATTGTTGTTTGTGCCATTTTTTGAGAGAAAGAAATATGCATTCTGAGCAAAGTGTTACATATGTATTAAGTTATTAATTACTTGTTCTGTTGTTCAATGACTATAAAATATAATTTATTCCACCAAATAAGTTATATTTTCTTCTGAAGTAGAAACATAGAATAGAAGAATTAGAATACATCTTATGACTTTCAGTTTAACTTCCGTATTCCATAGGTGGAGTATTTGAGTCCAAGATAATAAGTGATTTGCCTAGAGTTTTAGAGCATACTAAGAAATATGATATGTTTAGGATCATAACTAAGGATCCCTAAGTTCACATTTCATATGGATATATAATTAATAGAGTGAAAACATTAATGTTACAAAGAAAAGTACCAGTATGTATAGAAATTCATTAAATACATGTTTAATAGTAAATCAGAGGTCAAAAAGATCTGCTAGTTTAAAAATACCATATAATGTATTTTTCTCCCTAACTATATTATAACCATTACATTGTTAAAGCTATGTTTTTTTCTGAATTATTCATGATAAGTTTTATTTTTCTGATTTTTATGTCTTTCTTTCTCACTTAGATCTACCAATAATTCACATCTTAGTTCACTTTCCTCTCCTTACTTGTCTCAGCAGGGTTAGGATATAAAAGTAACATTTTACCTTCCTGCAGTGTGCAATATTTCATTTTGTAATTTTTTGAAAAGATACCTTAAAAAAATTCAGTATACTTGACAGAATGAATTTTGTCCCTAACCTATAAGGACCATAGACTTATAAATAACAGATAATTTTCAAAAGAATTTTTATTTCATTTCACATTATTTCATTTAATTTTTCCATCAATCTGTAAAGATAGGCAAGGCAGGTTTTATTATCTTTTTTTTTTTCATTAATGAGAAAACTTGGCATTAGAAGGTCAAGTGACTTGACCATGGTCCCACTGGTATTAAGTAGTCGAGCTGACTGTAAACCGACTATTTCTATTATCTACGAGTATTCTTACTAGAGCTTATTGAGATCATCGTTCGTACTTTATAATAGCTACCTAGAACATACACTTTAAAATAAATACCCTCCCATCTCACCTACCCCAAGAAAAAGCCACACATAAACCGTTTCCCATTTATTAAACTCCTCTAAAGCAGGGACTAGCAAACTACAACACACAGGCCAAATTTGGAGTGCTGCCTATTTTTTCAAATAAATCTTATTAAAACACAGCCACATCCATTCATTTAGATATTTTCTATGGCTATTTTCCCACTTCAATGGCATAACTGAATAGCTAGGACAGAGACCACATGGCCTACAAACCCTCCCATGTTTATTGTTTGGCCCTTTGCATTAAATGTTTGCTGACCGTTGCTGTAGAGCATGAAAGCTAAAACATATTTCCAGTCTTGTGTATATTATTCTTTAAGAAACTGCAGAAATCTCTGGATGAAGATCCCAAGAAATGGTATTAAAAGGAATAGACTTGACTAGGGTGACTCTTCTTTCCTTTCCTTTCCTGTACTTCCTTCTCCCTACCTATATATAAATCTGGAGTAGCAGTAGTTACTTCATATCATTGAAGTGACAAGCATAAGGATAAATGATGATTTGGTAGAAGGAAGAAAAGAGCTTGGATGACTGAATGCATTATGTAGCAACTTCAATAGCAGCCTTGGACTTCCTGGATTTATAAAGAATTTCCTATACCTTTAAGACAATATTAGTTCTTTTTTTAAAAATTTTTTTGCAAGAAAAAAAAAAACATTTATAATGGTTGCACCAACATTTACTGGAGCCATAATAATGTTAGCTTCTATATTAATATGACATTGCTCCAGTGTTAGCATCTTTATAGCTCTATCTACCCTTACTCCATGGGTGATCATATCTAGTCTCATGAAGACAGACCCTATTTATAAATTTATTAATCTTGAAGCTATCATAAATCCAGTCATATATCCAACTCACTA
Organism: Pteropus vampyrus; assembly: GCF_000151845.1. Taxonomy (NCBI): domain Eukaryota; kingdom Metazoa; phylum Chordata; class Mammalia; order Chiroptera; family Pteropodidae; genus Pteropus; species Pteropus vampyrus. The sequence continues at coordinate 4,228,023 of NW_011888845.1, read as the reverse complement.
TGCAAGACCTGGTCCTCTTGAAGAATTTTCCATTCCATATAATAGTAATTTTCATTTCCAGTTGCTTAAGCCAACAACTTTGGATTCATCTCTTTGCAACCTTACATTCAATATTTTAGAAAATCTAGTTGACGGTCGAAATATATCTAGAATTTCAGCTTTCCACATCTTCTCCACTATCACCTTGTTTAAGGCACCATCATCTCTTGCCTGTATTATTACAATACCTCCTAACTCTGCTTCTATGTTTGAGTCATTAAGTCTGTTCTCTATATCACAGCCAGAATGATCCAGTAAAAATGAAAAGAAGATGATGTAACTTCTCTGCCCAAAATGTTCCAATGATTTGCTATTTTTCTTAAGTAACAGTCAATCCTGACAATGACCTACAAGGCACTTTGCAATTAACTCCATCTTTCATTCCCAACCCTTCCCTCCCTGTTATCTCTCTGACCTCATCTTGCCGTATATTCTCCTTCACTCCCTATCTTCTGGCTATCCTGGTTTGCTTGGTGCTTTTCTAGAATATGTTATTCATCCTCCTGTTTTAGAGTCTTTGCTCTGACTCTTCTTTTTGTTCACATTGTTATTCACTCAAATAGTCACATGAAGAGTCTCTCTCTTCAAATTTCTGCTCACATGTAATCCTCTCAGTTGTATCTCCCTTAATTATTCTGTATAAACTTGTAAACCATTAACCACCCCATCCATCATCAGAATTGCTTACATTCTCTATTCCTTTTCTGTGTTTTCTATTTTCTATCACATATTTTTATTTGTTATGTATAATTTATATTTTGTAAAATATATAATAATAGTTATAAGTGATTGTTTTATTTTTCTTCTTAATATTTATTTATTTTATACTATTATATAATACACTATTATTAAAATTATAGATATAAATGATAGATATAGATGAGACAGAGATAGAGATGGAGATAGAGATAGAGATAAAGATAGAGATAAAGATAGAGATCGATAGAGATAGAGATATATATCTGACTTGGATTTAAGCTCCATGAAGGTAGAGATTTTGTTTATTTATTCATAGAGAATCTCCTGATCTTTGAACAAAGTCTTAGCAAAGAATTTAATGTGTATTTTCTCACTTAATCTTCGTGTGTTGGTGAGGTAAAAAGTTATTGTTCCCATTAATAAAAGAATAAACTGAAGCTTGTTATATTTAAATGACTTGCTATTGATCACACAGCTAATGAGTAGTTTTGCCAAGATTTTAACTTAGAAACTATGAATTTCAGGTGACCCTCTTAATTATGATGTTCTACTGTCCTCTCCGCTGTGAATATAATTCAGGCAACAAAGAATATATTTCAAGCAACAGACATAGTAAAAAAAAAAAAAATGGAGACTGGTAGGATACTGGAGCAAGTAGATATAAACTATTTTAAAGCAATATTCTCTTGTTAAATTAAAGAGGAAAGTAAATAATTTCATGATCAAATAAAGAGACAAAAAAGCTAAAAAAACTTATAGTTAATATAATAATAGGAGAAAATACTCCATTTAAAATTAGTTAGTTGAAGGAAGTGTAGAAAAAGGAGGAAAAGAAGAACTATATTAAGAAAGTTGCAGGTAGAATTTTTTAGTTTGGAAAACTAAGAAAAGTTATGCAGGAAAGTATTAATGGGCCATTTCTAGAAGACAGAACAACTTGTGTATGTCTGTGTATTCACTCAGAAAACATTTACTTACCTCCATATAGAGAACATGGATTAACTAAATGCATCTCTTTTTTCAAGACTTTAATAAAATTATGGCAAAGTAATACTATTAATGTGAAAACTCACGGAATTGTGACAGAAGCAATTGAGACACATTTTTAGAAGGTAATCGCTATTTAGCAGAGCCAAAGATGATGAAACCTGGGATTCTTTACAGTATAATACTAATGGACGGTGAAAGGCTCTGAACCAGGAAGCAAATGCTGCCATAGAAAGCAGAGGATGAGGCAACGTCCTGAAAACACAGAATCTGTTTATTTCTTCAGGACATTTATCTTTACCTCAAGTGTACAGATTCCCTCACTTTTTGAGATCAGTATTTTATTTTCTAGACAGAGATGAAGCAGAGATTTTAACCTTGAGTACCCAAGTATAGCTGAGAGTAAGGCAAAAGGCTAAAAACAAGGAGATTTAATGAAAACTGTTTTGTCTTGCTCAGTTTCTTCTTGTCACTCATATTAACACATCTCATGGAGGAATCTGATCTTCTCCCAAATTAGCAAGTGCCCTGCCCTTAGCTGTAGTTTAATAATTTTTTTCTGTGTAATAAATGAGATAAATAACAAATGGAGCTGTAATGGACTTTTAAAATAGGCAGCACAACTTTAAGAGGCTCTTTGAAAGCCTTCCATAGAAAATTAAGAAAAACATTCTAATAGTAATTGATTTATAAACATCCTACAAATAAAAATAACTGTAATATCAAATAACAAAACAGTACTTTGCTATTTATAGAATAAATTTTCCCATCCCATTATATTATAAATATATAAACTCAAATGTCATGCTGGAAAAAATTATTAATGAAGTGTCAGCAGTAACCCAATAGGTCCATGAAAGAGCTTCAACATGGCAGGAATCCTCTAAAATTAATATGGAAAGTTGTATTTGTACTTTCCTAATGATACTGTTCATGAGAATATCCCTAAATAAATTTCAAGAAAATTCCTGCATAAGAATAAATGTTTATTTTTCTTAGAAACTTTTTAATAACAGGGTATTTATTACCTGTGTATACATCTCCAATTGCCATCGAAGCTAAGATTAACCACTCTTTCGTTTGTCTTAAAAGCATTTTACATCATCATTCTCAAAGGATATTTTTCAAGGCACATAGAATTCAATATTGAGCTTTGTTATTATTGTTATTATTCTATTGTTTTTGTTTTCTTTCAGCATGTTCAGAACATCATTTCACTATTTTCTGGCTTTTATTGATGCTATTGACAGTCCCCTTTCAATTTAATGTTTTCTCTGTGCTATTTAAAAAAATAAGATTTTTCATTGTGTATTCGATTAGCTACAGTTTCATTACAGAGTTCCTCATTGCAGATTTGTTTTAATTTATCTTTCTTGAAATTACTTGGGACCCTTGACTATGTGGATTTTTGTCACTGAATATTTCTGTAAATTATGTCATGATATTTTTTAATATTATCTCTGCCTCATTCCTTCTCTTTCTCCTTTGGGGGCTTCAATTTAAATTATGTTATATACTCTCACTCTATCCTCTATATTTGAAAATTCCGATAGGAGCTATTTCTTGACCCTATATCCCTATATTTTTTAAGATTATTTTTCTGTATTTTCCTTCTTTTTTTTGTTGGTCTGCCAAGCTAGTGGCGTTTAACTTAGCTAAAAATATGTTTTCACGTATGCATCCCTATATAATTTCAGGTTATAGCTGACTGAAAAAGAAATTTGTACAAGATTTGGAAGACAGAAAGAAGGCAATAACCATCATTTCTATGGTTTTACTCATAACAAATGTTTCATTCTTTTACTCATAGTGGTACTACTTCCATGATTAAACCCTAACTGTACTGAATACTATTTTCCTACACTTTTTAAAAGTTCAATAACTTTGCTTTCTGCTGTTTGCAATTTTCTGTGCGGTCCATTTATTCATTTTTAAAATTTTATTTATTAAGTTTTTGAGTTCTATATGTTCTTTACAACCTATTTTTCACATCAGCAATGTCATTTTTTTATATGTCCCTATTCTCGTGGATATATTCAATTTCTGATTTTATTTAATTTAAGATGTTTAATTGCTGCTTCCCTGATCTCTTGGGTTCTAACTGCCTTTCTGGACTGGGATTGGTCCTGTATAAGCTTCTAGACACAGAGTTACATAATGAAAAGAGCATAGGCTTTAGAATCAGACACAACTGGGCTAGAATCCCACTTCTGCCCAGTGCTCTTTCCCTGAGACCTTGAAACATTTCCTAAACAATAAATAATCTTTGTTCGTTTTATTCTATTAGAATGCAAACTCTTTAAAGGAAATAGGGTTGTTTATTTTATCTGCCATGAAATTTATAAGGCCTAGAAGAACTCTGAGCATCTAATAGGTGTTCAATCAATATTTGTTGAATAAATAAATGACCCAAAAAGGGTAGAGCTACTTTTTCCTCTGTATCTGATAATTACAATATGAGCTACTTTGGGGTCTGTTTCTTTTGTTGCTTGTATTTCTACTGGTTCATGCTCCTAGTGTGCTCTGACTTTGTGGATCTGCCTATCTTTGATGTGCTAAATGTTGCATTTTAAAAGTTATTTGTAGAAATAATTTGAGGCCTGAGATAAAAGAGGACCTTCCTCCAAGAGGATTTGTGTTAACTCGGTCCATCACAAGGGGCATTACCTATCCTCAGCTACATTAAAACACTATTGAATGCTTCAAGTTACTTAAAGGAACAAGGCTTTTAAAACTAGAACATAATTCTGTAAGATAATTAGTTCCTTTCTTGTTTACCTTTACCCCAAAGTTTTATATTTTAGTAAAGTTTGTGAGACATTCTCCTGTTTAATTCTACCCTCCTGTAGTATCTGGTCTTTAATCTACATTCCTTATATCCCAGATTGGTCAAAAAATGTTTCAAATATTTTGCAGTCCACAAGTACTTCTCTTGGTTCCAGTTTTTTCCTTTTAATTTTAGCCTAGTAATTGCTTCTTTCCTCATAAAAACTTCAGAGCTTTTAATAATAATTTTTAACATATACTTTGTCCATAATTTTAGAAATATTTAGTAAAAGTGTTGGTCCAAATAATCTGATCTGCCATTATGAGAAACATTTGAGTCTATAGAAAATATCTTCAAGAATAATTTAGAGGATAAAAATTAACATTACTAAAAAAAAAACATTACTAAAAACACTAAACGTTTTCTACAATTTCCTGTTATTCTGAAGGGCTTTTTCTAAAGATTATAACGTGATTTTTTTTTTTCCTGAAAATGGTCCAATCTTAAAATACACACACATGTACATATGTACATACACATATGTACATATACACATTTATGACTAAGGCTAAAATAATCTGATTACTAGGAATACAATAAATCTTCTTGTTTACTCTTCATCAAACATATAGTTACCATCAAATATTCATTTAAATAAAAAATAAATTATTTCATAAGATAAAACTGATACCTGGAGATGTAAGGATCGTTCATTTACTAGTATATGACAAGTACTGGTTTGATACATGAAATGCTGATGCAATTTGAGCTTTATTTTTGATTTCTTTGAAGTAGTACCCCATTCTTTGTGATTAGACTATTGATGATGAGTGCTGTCCTTTATTCTAATCGGAACAATTTAATTTCTCCATGTGTGTTTTCAAGAATTCAAGAAAAGGAATGATTGTTCTTACATTTTAGTTATTAATAGCTTTGATACAATGTTTCATTTGAGCCCAATATCATATCCATCGCTTAAGGGATAACAAATCAAAAGTCACCTGTAGTTGACAATGGGTGAAAGATGATAGGTATTAATTTACATAGAAATATGGAGAAAGTAAAAAGGGTTGAACAAAATTTCATTTTTAAAAACTAATTTGAAAATGAAGAGCAAATGCACAAAAGTTAAATATGCAATACTAACTCTAAAATTACCTACAACTAATACTAAATATATGTAAATAGATTTCTTTGGCAGGAATAGCATGTTTGTTTTGTCAGCATTTTAACTGAATATTTTTTATGACCTACATGACTTTCTCTGAATAAAAGAAAAGCAGTGTTTTATCTGACTATTTTCACTGTTATCTGAGTATTCTAACTGACTAATATCTTTTTTGAATGAAGAAATGCAAAATACATAGGATTCACTTTGTGTGTATTTGTATATCTCTATAATATTATATGCATAAAACATAGCCTTTTGTTATACATTTATAAGCAAAATAAGAGCCCAAATACAGCTTTTCCACCTCCGCACACAATGTTCCTGATGCTAGAGGTTGTAAGGCTATATTCAAAGCCAAAGCTCAGCCTCACAGCTAAACTAAAATGGAGGTTTAAAAGAGGCCAATATTATTTAGCATGCCAGGCTAGTTTATAGCAAAGTAGTCACGTATTTATTTTATCTCACTTTGATCCTAGACCTGAAATATATTGCCAGGTTCTAAGTGAGTTGGAAATACTGCTGAGATTATAGCAGAATACTTTGTGTGGCTTTACTGTCATTATGTTTAAAGTAAACAGAATCCTCTATTTGACTGTTGACATTGATAAGTAAATACAAATAAGAAATTCTTGTTCTTCTCTTTTTGTATTTTGAGATAATTTTTGTTGAAGTCCAAACTTACAGGAGTTTGGGGAAAATGTTTTCTTTTGAATCAACAGAGTTCATAACCGTCCGGGTGGTGGCTAGGTATAGCTTGAAGGCAGCTTTACATGCTGAGAGATCATGTCCTGTCACATGTGCCTTTTTATCATACTCAGTTATTGTTTTATTTTTAAGATGAATGTCTCTAGAATGGTCCTTTTTAAATGTAAATGTAATTTCTAAATGGAGGTATCACTAACTTTATTAACATTCATCAACACCTTAGCCAAGATCTTTTTATAACATTAATTTGCTTCAGAAAGTTGAGACTCAAGAAAATGGGACTAGTTCAAATTGTTTTGAAAATGAGGATGCTGGACAGCACTATAAAACAGTGCTCAACCAACAAATATAAATACTCCCATTTATATAATAAAATATGTCAGCATGACTATTAAAATATGCAATGACAAAAAATCTTATTAGAATTCAGCAATATTTTAAAATTAGCAATTACAAATAGTATTGGAGAGGGCCACTCCTGACAGGATGAAAACTGGAGAAGCTGATTGTTTTCCTCAAAAAGATCTTACATGCTTTTACCTAAAAGAATTATTTAAATTATTACACCAGAGAGACAAAAAAAAAAAAAAAAGCAGAACGGGCTAAAATATATTTGTTTTTTAATGCTACTACCAGAAAATGCAAGCTTGTAAGAAAGATTAGATTATTTGTATAGGATAAATAAACTTAATTTTCTTGGAGACAATGTTTATAAAATAGTGTGTCTAAAATAGTGTATACATGTAAATGATGTTAACCTCCATTATCTCCCCATATCACATCTTTTGAGTTCCACATCTATATTTAATCTTATTCTATTTCCATGTGTTTGTCTTACAGATATTTCAAACTTAAATTTTCAAAAATATGATTTATCATTTCTCTTCTCCAGTTTCAAACCTATTCCTTCTTTGTTTCTGATATAAATAAATAGTACAACACTAGAGAACATAAGCCAGATACTTGGAAGTCTTTCTTTACTTCTTTCCTTATCTCATTTAGTCTTTGCTTTCTAATTTGTTCTTGAATCTACCTACCTTTTTCCTTTCCTGCAAAAATCACTAAAGTTCAAGCTTTACTAATATTCAGTTGGAAATTCATCTGTGGCCATATAACCAATCTCTCTAACTACGTTCTTATTTTTTCAAGATCTATTTTCCATGTCAATAGAGGGTGGCTTTGAGACAGTAAATATTTTTATTTCAATAAAAAATTATACGAACAAAACAAAAAATTGTCATATCATCATTTAGACATTCTCTGTTCCCAGAAAATATTAATTAAAAAAAATTGTTGACATGTGAGGTAATACAAACTACAAAAAATGTATCAGATGCGAATGGAACGCTTCCCTTGAGCCTCTCCTCTCATAATTTTTCTCTATAAATGTTAGATACCCTGCTTCTGTGATATCTTCTCTTCTTATATTAAATCTTAATATAGTATTATGACATTATTTTATAATTTCTTGTTTATTTATAAATGTATTGTGGTAGGCAGCTTTTAAAATGGTTCCTAATGAAACCAGTTCCAAGATTCCTAGAATTGACTCCTTATTCTCCCTTTCAAGTGTAGGCTGGGCCTCATGGCTTGTTTCTAATGCACATAGTACAGTAAAAATGACGGTATCATTTTGGAGATTAAGATATTATCTGTGTTGTTGACACTCTCTCTCTAGCTCTTTTCATTTGCTTACCTAAAAAAAGCTAGCTACCATGTTGTGTGCTGTCCTCTGTAGAAACCCACATGTGAAGAAACTAACAGAAGGCGATCTCTGGCCATGTACCAGTGAGAAACTGAGGCCTCAATCCAAAATCCCATGATTAATTGAACCTTGCCAACCACAACATGAATAGATTTGAAGAAGATTCTTGTCCAATTGAGCCTTGAGATGACTGCAATCTTGTAAAAGACCCTTAGACAGCAAATCCAGCTAAACTGGACTTGGATTCCTGAACTACAGAAGCTATAAAATAATAAATGTGTGGTTTTGGATAATTTGTTACATAGTAGTAAATAACTAATCCATTAAACTGAAAACTCCTCGAGAGAAAAAATATACCATGTTTTACATTAAATCTCTAACACTGACCTTACTTGGATAGAATTAGGCAAAATAGAAAACTCATTCTCTTGATGTACACAGATTTCAAAGAAGCAAAGGCAAAACATATAAAAAAATTAAAACAACTATTAAAACTGTATAGTTTGAACAAAAAGAAACTGGAATGGTTTCATAAAGAGAATGAGATATAATTGTAAATTTTGATTTATGTGAAATAGAAGAAAAAATGTTTCTTGCAAACAAACCTAGTTACTAAAGTGTATAGATTCTATGAAATATATATATGTATATATATGAAATAAATTCTATGAAATAAATGTAAATATGTGTGTGTGTATAATTTTTTTTCCCTCACTGATTATCAAGATTGAGTTGTGGATGCAAAAGTAGTTTTGTAGTTGACTTTGGAAGTTACTTTGTTTGGAAAATAGAGGGAAAATAATTAAACATTCACTGAGGCACTTTGGAGGGAAAATGTGCTGAAGCTAATGGAGAAAAAGAGTGAGAAAAAGAAGAAAACAGAGAAAGAATTTCCTGGAAAATCATGAAAGTGTAATTATGGTTTGTTCATATTATTTTTTAAAAAATATTTTGAAGGTTTTTTTGAAGTGTGTGCAATTCACAGAAAGGGCTGATTCCATTTCCGAGTAGTTAGTACAAATACAGAGAGCATCTGTTCAGTGGAGAGAAAATTAATGAGCTTAAATAATTCAGTAGGAGATAGAGCTCTGAGCTACAGGTCACTACACAAAGAGAACCACAAATTTAAAAACATCCTAGGGAGAATGTTGGACTTTCCCCTAATAGTGCAGTAAAACATTAAACCAATGTCATCTACATCTTTAAAGCAAGAAGATCTTGAATGAGACATCAATTACATATATTAACATGAGTTTAGTTAAATGAATCATGAGAATGTCTTATGATAAATCATTACATTTTGAATCATTCAGGATTACCAGAAAAGTAGAAACCACTTCGAGTATTTTCAACAAAAAGGTCTTTTAACCTGGTTATATACATGATAGAAAAGCTAAAAATCAAATAATAGGAAGACACTACTGATCCCAATTTGGAGACATGCAACGAAGAGGAAGTTTAATCGAAGCCAGGTACCAGTGTTAACAGACAAATCTACAATCGTGTGAACATCTACTGAAAGACTAGAACTATAGCAGGTACACAGATGCTGACACTGCTCAATGCAAAGAAGAAGGTAGGCGGGGGGGATATCCTATATTCAGTATATCTTTAATTCTTTCCTATCCATCCCTTTCACTGTCCAAAACCACTCAGAAACAGATGACAAAGTTGCCTGGGAAATACAAGGTTAGCACTCCTGTTGCAGAGTAGGAGAACAAAAAAAACAGATCAAACACAACTTATATATAAGGAGAGCAGTACCATTAAATAATTTCATAAAAAGAGTGAATCTAGAAGTATGAAATAACGATGAAGATAAAATTGTCACCAAACAATTTTTCTGAGCACTAGCCCTGATATACATTCTGATTTCAGAGTTCCCTTAGGATACCAGTGCTATGAAGGAAGTTAAATGTGTAGACTCATTTAATTTTATGTACGTACCACTTAGGCTCAGATCCCATAGCATTGCTACATCCTTCATCTTTCAACAGATTCCAGGGCAGTCTGAATTTTAAATTTGATTTAATTGTATACATCTTCTAGATGTAAAGGATGTAAAGCAAAACAGTGTTGAACTGCATTTTATGAATTGTTCTTCCCATTCCAGGATATGTTTATGCTCAGCAATGTATATCAGCGATAGGCAAACAGAATCAGATATTTGAGGAAGATGAAGAGCGGTGAGTTTACAAACTGTCCCACCCTCCTTATTTTAAAAAGCTTTCTAGGGAATAACCAACTACTAGTATCTTTAATGCTTCGGTAAAGTCAGATAACCCCCACCACACTTTCCTTCTTGTCTTTTATGAGGACTAGGAGTATAAATTCCAGCAGCAAAAACATGTCTGTATCTTCCTCTCTCACCTTTGAGGTCACTATGGTAACTATAATCTAAAAGTTCTCATGTTCTTTTTCTGCCGTGGACAACTGACAATCTTGTCCACTCAAAAAAATTACGTTTTATTGGTATAAAAAACCACAGGATTATTAGAAATATTTTTTATTTATGTTTTAACATCCCACTAAAATGCTTAGAAATTAGTAATACATTTACAGGACAGACTTTATCTTCTTCATTCTTATTAATTCTCCAACCAATTTTTTTTTTTTCATGTGAAAGTTTCTGTAAAGAAAATTAACACAAAAACTCTTTCAGCTAGAAATAGCCTATAAATTGATGGTATATGTGTGAATGTATTATTTTCTTTTCCTTTCTGTAAGAGTTACACATAAATCTGAGCTTCAATGGTTGTCTTGTTTTATAATTTAGAATGACTAAGAATTTAATGTGACATCCTTTATGAGAAGACAATATAGCTCATGGCTTAGATATTATTCTTTGAAAATCCAAAGTTACTCCTAATGATTAAGAAATAGACTATTATCTTATTTACTCTTGTAGAAAACTTCTTCTGTAGCCTTTGAGGTAATGACTTCCTAGTTTTTGACCTGCCGCTGTAGGTTTGAATTCATTTTACCTCACCACTGATAGAGATTAGAAATTCTATCAAAAGTGTTAAAAATTCTAAGCTACATAGTACTGGGTGTCAAAAGGTTACAGCAACATCTTTATACAAGGTGAGAGTCCATTACAAAGGCCATCTAGTTTTGTTCTCACAATTATTGTTCACTGAATTGAGTCAAGAAATGCTCAAAGTTGCTTCTAACAAAAGTAGATCACCAGAAGAAATAATTTAAGACCTTATCACTGAGAGACAGAGAGTTGTACCAGAGACCAACTCGCTAAGTGTACAGCGAAGTACTATGGTTATTAGAAGAATAAGTCAAAGAAACTTCCACACATATAAATATGTCCAAATAAAAATATTTGTCCAAGATTAATAAATGAAGGAAAAATATTCCCACCCTCCAGAGATGTTTCCTTTCTTCTGTTTCAGCCCATCTGGCTGCAGCTTCTTTCACTCTTGGCCCACCTAGATCTTATTCTTTTTTTTTTTTTTTTTGATGGGGTAGGAGTGGGGGGCTAGTTTAAATCTTTCCTAACTTCTCTAACTTATAGTTCCACAGTTATTAATCTGCTGAACAATTTGAAAATATTCCTTTAGATTTGTGTTTTATAGAAGAAAGTCATGTAGATAATTTATTTATTTAGTTTGTTCTGTTATATAATATGTTATATTTGGTAAATTTTATATTTTTTTAGGATTAAAAAAATACAGTAAACATTGCTTTAAACAATTTGCTTCTATTGCGCAGAAGTGCTATTTGGTATATAAAAGTTTTCTGAAATTAAACTAGATAACACTCATATATTCAGCACTCTATGAGGAAAAAATACATAATACCAGAAAGTGAAGTGTAGAAATTTAAGATTACACATCCCACTTTAAATCTCTGCTTGTTGTGATCTCAATGATCCAGGTTGTGAACTTGAATTTATGACTGGTGTACATATACTGTTCCTGGAAATTTTTAGAAACATCTGAGCTACTAAAGATAAAAAAGATTATGATGAAAAAATGCTCACTTCCTTGAATTTATGTACTATGAAAAATATTTCACTCTCTTCTCACAGCTATTATGCTTTCTATTTCTAATTCAAAGTTTACAAAGATTTGTCTTACATTACTTTATTGTGGATAGTATATTTCCTTTGTTTTTTTAGATGTCTGATTAATTAAATAATATGTATAAGACTATGATTAATTAAATTATGATAGTCAAAAAGTTTGAATTATATAATAATATAATATATATAAGGGCTTTTGTGAGTTTACTGCTGAATATGAATGCTATTTCTAAATTTTGAGAAATTTTTGTGAATTGCTTAGCCACAAACAGTTGTCTTCTATAGTTGGGGACAGGACCAGCTACATAATTTACAAGACCTAGTACAAAATAAAAATGTAAGGTCATTTCTTCAAAACTTTTTCAGAATTTTAAGATGGTATAAAAAAAAATCATGAAACAAAGAGTGGAGACTTTTTAAGCACAAGGCTCTATGCAAATGCACAGGTCACAGACCATGAAGCTAGCCCTGTATGGGGATAATGAAAATTGGAAAAGAACACTCCAGTTCCTTTGGTAACTTTCTGATCTGCTTAAACATTCTTCCATAATCTTAAACTATTTTCCCTTCCTTTGTTTACATCTCATCTCTTTAAAAGTTTTCTTTTAAACTTTCTGCTTTCTTCCCTTATTTTTCTCCAAAACCTAAAAAATGAATAAAATGTGAAGAGGGAGCAGTTCACCATGGTCGTACACATGCATAATTGAAAAGTAGAAAAGCTCTCAGTGTTTTTTGTTTTTTTTTTATCTCCACTTTAATTTTTAATTTACCTGACTCTCTATACCTCAACAGAGAGATTTCAAATAAATAGTCAACGACTTAAGTACAGAATATATATTTCTTAATATCTTGAGTTTAGGGAAATAAAAACATTATTTTAATGTAGAGAGGTGTATATACATACACAATTATATATTTAAAATATCTTATATAGTTGAATATAAAATGAAATAACATAGACAATGTTTATGAAAAATTGACATAGATTTTCTGATATTGGAGTTACCTTGGTTTCTTGATAATTAATTCTATTTGCATGTGAAGCTTTGTAAACCTTTGTGTTTCAGAATTCTGTCAACAAGAAAGAACACCAGGACTCATAAGTTCCTCTTTATTGCTTTGTAATGCATTTTTCCTGTCTAATTGCTTTAATATTTTACAATTGAGCACTAGTGTAATGATAATTATGATAATAATGATGAGGGTGGAAGAGATATTTAATAATATGAATTGCACCTTGAAAAAACATGACAGTAAGTACACTCTACAGAGCATAAATGTTAAATACTCATTTAAATAGTTACATTATGTAATTGGGTAGTCTTTTATTTGATATTTTGTTGAAGCTCCTAAATACCTTCCAAAATGTATTCAGAAAATGCTTATGATGAAATGAACTGCCTTATCAAAGAAATTATTGGATCCTGTTTTAGATCTAGGAAAGGTATCTCAACTCATGAGGGCTACATTTACTTGGGTATATAAAGTCTCATGCATAGACAGTAAAACATTAAGTGATTAGTCCAACGGACATTTTTTGAGAACTTTAAAAGTTTTTAGTTTGTATATTGCTTATTTCATTTTATTTTTTACTATTTCCCTTGGAGATAATGGCCATTAACATACTGAGGCTTAAAGAGGTTATGTAACTTAAAGTAAGCTTACACAAGTCTATGCTACAATGTCAAAATATACTTGCAGCACTTTATAATTGATAAGACACTTCCTATTTAGCTCATTATAATAAACACATATTTAGCAGTCACACTTGGGCTCCCATAATAACACAATTTTGAATAAGGTATTCTCCTTGACATCATGAAACTCACACTTCAGTGGAAAAGGAAGGGGATGCTTTCTTTTATGTACTATTTCTATAATTTAAGTACAAATAAATTTCTATGGGAAAACAAAGAAGGGTAAGGCAAATTCTATGTGGAAACTGGGATAGTCTCATAAGAGAAATGCCATTTATGCCCTTTTTTCTGGGCAGTATTAGCATTATATAAGCAAAGGTATTGTTAGGTAGCTAGTCAGACATGAACGATGGGGGAACAAAGAAACTGAAGACCATCCCGGAGACAGCCTACAGACCACCCAAAGAACATCCCATTTGTAGTTAAAGAATCACTCCTGCATCCTGAGAGACAAAGGACTGGAGGGCCATAAATCTATTGCTAGTTTAGTCCAGCCACAGATGCTTGCATAGAACGTAATACCCTAACCTGCCCACAAATTCAGCCTCATTATACCATCATTATAATATGTATATGCTTGGAGGTTCATGATTCTAATTATAACACACTGAATTCTGGGTAAGTACATGTATAGTTGGCAAGGAGTTAAATAGCAGCCAAGTGTCCAAATGAACTCATGTGCCAAATACCTAGGAACACCATTGTAACCATCCATTGTGGCCCTAGTATAATACAGACCTCTCCCTTCCACAGGGTTATATTCCTCCTCTTTGCTGTAACCTGCTCCTTATGTGGAGCATATTTTTGTTTCTGCACAGTTATAGCCAGTTTTAGGAGTGACCCATTTCTGCCTCTACATATGCCTTTAATAAATCTTACTTCTCATAACTCTTGCTGGGTTGGAATTCTTTTCTTCATAGCAAAAAAGAACAAAGAATCTCCAGTGTTACAGGGACAGCACCAGAGTTCAGATCATCCCAATGGTAACAGTACGAAGATGATAAAATTTGTGCAAGCACAAGAAATAATGCGTAATCTAGTTTGGTTGAAGATTAGAATACAAATCAAACAAATAGGAGCTAAATCTGAAAAATGTGTATTAGATTAATTTATAAAAACCTCTAATTATTAATTATGTATAAAAACTTCTAATGCTAATTATGTACACCTCTCTGTAGAAGTGGTGAATGGAAGCATAATGAAAATTGAGATAGATAAGAAGATTATGTAAAAGGCTATAGTTAAGGGAAAACTAAATTATGACCGGAAATAAGACAGTAATGTAAAAACTAGGCTACAAGTCATCAAACACATTTCACTTTTCTATACTGTAAACTTAGACCACTTTATAAAAACTTCCTTAAAAATTAAGATTCAGAAAAAGAAAGAGACAAGGAAATTGCTGGGACATATTAATAAGTGTATGTAATTTATCATGCGGATATACCAGCAGATATATCAAAAAAAAAAAAAAGATTATAAGACATAAATTCTGAGCATTCCACCAAATTCTCCAGGGAAGTTTGGAAAAGTTTTGCCTTCCACTCAGATTTGGTGAAGACAAGTCCATAGAGGCTTAACAAAATGGCATACCCCATGCAATGTGTGATCTTGCATTAGCCAAATTAAGAACCTCAGGTTACATTATGATGTTTTTGACACTTTTTCTCACTCAAAAACACATCGCCTTGCAATGAAATATTTTTTCCCAAAGATGAGGGAATCGTAGATGTTGAATTAAAAATATCAAAAGAATTCAGAAAACTCATTTTTTATTGTTAGACATTTAAAAGTTGAAATTAAATACTTATTTTAATTTTCTGTAGAACGGCTTATGAAAAACTTTAAAAATGTATTCCACATCTGTCTCTTTCTCCATTTCCCAGCTTTATAACCATATCTAGAGTGCTCTTGGAAACCTTATATCAAAGACAGCAGCATGGGCATGTCTGAGAATCTGAGTGCATTAAAGACTACATGTTCTTTCAATCACCAAATAGCTGAATTCATTTTGGGATTTCAGTAAATGAAAAATAAATGTTTATTATTTTAAGCAATGAGATTTTGAAGTTTATCTTTAATATCTACTAGGATTATCTTGAATATTCAACAGTATTATAGAAAGAAAACAAAAGAGAATATGGAAGAAATATAGGAATTTGGTCAAGGTGGTTTTTATAAAATGTGAGAAGATAAAAATAAACATAACCAAGATTTTGCTTCTAGATAACTAAGATCATGGAAAAACAATATCAAAGATGAGGTATACAAGAAGAAAATTAATTTACTCTGGAATGTAATCATAGTTATATTTTAAAATAAAAATTTGGAAGAATTTTTGAAGTTTGTTGTAGCAGCAAAGTAGTAATCATATGAGGATAATCACAATTTCTCTTATTCTCTTATATATACTGTATAGTTAAGTATTATTTATAAATTACATATTATTTCCAGTGCTTAGATCCTCTAAAAAATTTGTGCTGGTCTTTTTAAGAGTATACCTATGTTCAGGTATCTAAAAACCAGCTAGAAATTTGGATATGGTGCTCAGGGGAGAAACCTATGTAAAAATATAAGACAGAGGAGTCATCTTTTAGAAATGATAGTTAAAGCCACAAATTTGCATAGTCTCTCAGGAGACACCATGTAAGAGTAGAATATCAGCAGGCTTTACTTATATTCATTAAACAGAAAGGATAATTAGCAAAACTAAGAGTAATCAAGATGTAGGAATGGAGAATGAAAAAGAAAGGAGTAATCAATATTGGATCTCACTCATATTTATATGTACTGGACCTGTCAGGGAAACCACTCAGGTTCATTGATCAAAGTGAACAAAAAGATAGTTCATAAATGTATCTGCCATAATTTAGATCCTGGTCCAAATAGAAGTTGAACCCATATAGATACATGATGAGCAGATAAAGTCATAAATCTTTACATATTCCAACAGCCTAATAATAGTAAAAGAACCAGAGAATGATTACCTTCACCAAAGGTGAAGTCCCAAATATTCAGTCCCAAATATTATAGCTAAAAGCATATTTTGTATGCAAGAAGAAGAGGCAGAGAGATGTAGCTGGATTACAAGGGTTTAAGGAGTGCTATCGAAATAAAGGCAGTAGAAAGAAAGAAGAAAAATCCTGGGTCTAAAAAGCAAAGGACAATTTAATACACTGATTTTTTTAAGGCTGTAAGTATTTTAGTATGCTAGTTGAGTGAAACAAAAATTTTAAGGAAAGCATAAGAGAAGAATTTCTCTAATAAGTTCCGAGAGGAGTTTGGAAGAAAATAATTATTTTGATAGAAAAAAAGACAATGGCATTAATAAACAGCTATTATGTACCACAAACTAGTTAGAAAGGATAATGAGCAGAGACAGATTCTTTAGGTACAACATAAAGTTTCTTCACTTACACGTTATTTGAACTTATGCAAGTTATTTACTCTTCATTTACTTATGAGTAAACAGGTAGGGGAATAATTTGTTGTATAAACAATATGTTTCAGAGAGATTAAGCAGGGATTGTCTTAATAATTAGAATGTGACAGCAGTTACATAACAGACTAGGATATCTGGCCACCCTATTTAGTAGGCAAACTATTAAAGTAAGGAGAATTTGTAATTGCTTTTTTCTCCTTCAGTTTCCCAGTAGGTAGCTCAAGGACTGTGATAAGATGTGTCATGGCTGTTCTCTCTCTGCAGTCTTCTCAACAGGAAATGAGTTTCTAATATTCTAGGTTAACTTTTTTTTTTTTAATCTTCACGGAGGGCTTAATAATATAAAATAACTTTAAAATTATTTTTTAGTTATAACTAGGGACATAAGTCATAATGTCTTAAACCCAAATATCTAAAATCAATTAAAAAATGTTAAGGTATGAGAACTGAAAGATGAGGCAAACTTTTTGTTTGTGCTGGAGAATGTCCCAAAATTCTTTAGACAGTAACACAAACAAAGCGTACATCCCTTCTTCAGTTACTTTTTAAGATTTGCTCTGAGGACCATAAGGGTAATAGCCTGAATTTCCGTTCAGGATTTGTTTTGTAATAGTTGTGACTCTGCAAGAAGTGGGCATTAATCCATAGTAAACTATACTTTACTCAACAATCAGGTAAAATTATATCCTTAAAAATAGCAAAATGTTTGAAGATTAAAGAAAGTAGAAATGATGAGAGCTCAGCATAGTGTATGGCATAATAAATATTCAATATATACTACTTAGCTATCATTGATTTTATTGTGGGATTGTTAGTATTTATATTGTGTCCTAATAAATAGTTTTAAAAATGTGTAATGCCCTCCAGTGAGCAATTGCAAAATATTGTGTTCCATTCTTAACTCCATAATTTGCATAAAAGATTCAGAGAATGAAACAAAACTCTGAGATCTCTATTCTTGAATCACTTTAATCCCAGTTCTAAAATTATACGACCATGGTAAACAAAACTCTGAATAAAGTATGAATAAACTCTAAAGACTTCCAAGATATAAATAACACTTAAAATATGATGTGGGCTATTTCTATATGAATCATATACACCTTCAGTTATTAATGCTGGTATTCTTTCTTTCACCTGATATTTTCAAATTTAAAACATGCTAATATTTTTCCAGTTTCCAAATGGAGTGCTAATTTGTCAATCTGTAGAATTTAACTTCTCTGGACATTCTTCTTGATGCATTTTAATTAATCCAAACCCATCCCCCTTTTTTTTTTTCCCATTGGGAAGTGGTGCAGATTCATGTTTCCTTAGCATTGTCTTTAATGTCATTTTCATGTAACTAATATTCTATTATACCAAAACAAAATGGAAATTAAATTGTGTGCGTATTCAGAAAAAAAAAAATAAGAAATAACCATTGGAAATAATAATAGACTATCAAACATTATTCTCACAATGACTATCAACACATTAGCCAATATGTAATTAAATGTTTTTTTTTTTTTTTTTTTAATGTAGAGGCAGTAATGTTTAAGAGAAGGGGTTTTGGAGTCAGAATGGCCTGTGCTAGTTCCCATCCCCAATTCTAATTTGCTGTGTTCCCAGCAAAGCTCATAATTTCCTTCAGTCTTGATTTTCTCAATTTTAAATTGGCATTAATTATATAAAGTTTGCATAGTTATATATACTTTACATAGTTGCAGTAATAATTAAATGATTTGGTATAATTAAAGTTTCTCGCAAAATTTCTGTCACAGTAAATACTATGTTGTGGTTGTTAATAGTAATATTTTTAATAATATGTTCTTCATTGCTTTTTATGGATGTTGATTAAATCAAATTTTGGAATATTTAAAACTTAACTTCTCTTTGATGCATTAAAATATTTTAAAAGAAAGAGTTGGTGGTTTCATACTAATGTAGAAACCATACATAGAAATAAAACAATCAGCATTCCATAGCCATTTTCTTCTGGTATCCTAGAATAAAGGATGTTCATAGTGTATTGCTTTTTATTTCATTTCCTTTAGCTAAGAATGATTTAGAATAAATGCTTTTAGAATTACATAGAATTAATTTTTAAAAAGCAGTTAAGATTATAATAGTTATGATTATAAAAGGCTAACACATACAATTAAACTTTTGTTTGGGCTACTGTCATATCTCCTAATCCATCATTTTACTTCTGTTTTGGCCCTTTTATATTTCACTCCTTCCCACAGCAGCCAGAGAGCTTTTTGTAAAATATGAAACAGATTATGTGACTTTTCTGATAAAAATCATCAAATGCTTCCTTCACACTTAAAATAAAATTCTTCATCCTTGTTTACAAAACCTATATGATTCATTTCTTGCCTAACACTCTCACCTAAGTACATACCACTCACTTTCTTTCTAGTTCATTAGGCTTCATCTATTATTTCCTTTCTATTTTTGGAACACACTTATGTTTATTCCCGGAAGAATCACTTTGTATTTGTCATTTCCTCTGCCTGGAAAGCTCAGAACATGGATTTTAGCACAGTTGTGATATATTTATAATTCAGATCTTAACTTAGTGATGTCTCCTTTCAGAGGCTTTCCCCAACTATCAAATCAAATGTAGTTTAAAGTCCTTACCTATCATTAACTCCCTTAATCATTGTCAATCATACTACTATTGTGTTGTCTTAATACATTGTTCTCTGAAATTCTTATTTATTTTTCTACTTGTTGATTGCAAGCTTCTTGCAATCAGGATTTTGTTGACTATTGCATTTCTTGCACAGAGCATTATTTCTTAAATCATAGCAACACAACACAAATTAGTTTAATGGCCACGTAAAAAGATATTAATTAAAGGAGAAGCTCGTTTACAGGATCTCATCAGTAAATTTGAAAAAAATATGTTGGCAAAAATTATTCGATGGTAATGAGCAAGAGGTAAGGTGTGTCATCTTTCACAAGTTGAAATGTATGGTACAACAACAGCAATTTAAAAATGGTAAGTGTGAACAGAAGTGTCAACACATACACCATTGAAGTAATATAACTAGTACACAAATCTATTCATCACTAAATTGTGTAGTCTAACTCTTCTATAGGCTTCACATGTGGCCCTTACTCTGATCACCTTTGACATGCTTTATTTTAGACTGTCATCATCCTTCTTGTCATCTAATTCGGTAATGTCTTTAAAATATGAATTTTACTCTTGCTTGAATCAAGGATCAGTGGAAATCACTGTTGTAATCAACATGCTTATTCACATATATGCATTAAATAGTTCCCTGAAATTAAATTCTTTAAAGTGAAAGCCTCACTTTTCTTTTTAAAATGTCCTTTACAAGTACATCATCATATTAAATAGGCGATGATTTAAAATTTTATTATTTTATACCAGGGCTTGGCAAACTAAGGCTCATGGACCATATCCAGCTAGCCAACTCTTTTTGTAAATAAATTTTTATTGAATCACAGCCATACACATTTGTTTATGTATCATCTATGGCTGCTTTAGTGCTATAAAACAAAATAGTTGCAACAGACTGCATGGTCTACAACACCAAAAATATGCATTATATGCCCCTTTAAGAAAATGTTTTATTATTCCTGCTTTATATCATTACTTTGTAGAGATTAAAGGCTGTGTACACTTCAAATCATTTTCCTGCTGCAGCTTTATAAAGGCATACCCGTCTCTTTCTTTTTCCATGCAATATAAAGATTATCCTCTCAAGATCTATTAGTCGGTAAACATTGGCAAACAGACTACTTCATTTTGACTAGGTTCTTAATAAAACTGTTTACTGACAAGTTATCTCGTTTAGCAAGAAACCAATAAACCACAGTGCAAGTCAGTATATTACTCTATTTTAAGCATTCAAACAAATAGTTTGTTTCTCTAAAGGGGTGGAGCATTACTGCCACTGCTAAATAACTTTGTACTTAGAAACAAAGATCTTCAATTCGTTGCATATAGCCTATTGACTTGGTAGATGCACAGTTAAAAGCATAAGAAAGTTTACGTTCATGATGGTTATGTAAACAATATAAGGTTTTGATGCTTATCTAAAATAGTTTCACTACTAATTTCTTGGCATATCATCATTTGTGGTGATAGGGAGAACACTCATTTAGCAAGGGAAGTTTTAATTTTTGACCCATATTTGGTAAAGAATTCCTCTTGAGGTCCCAAACTGTATCTGTAGATGATGAAGGTATGGACTCATTGGTGAATTCCCATATATAAACAAAGTGACATACAGTCATACCAAAATAAATTTAATTTGAAAACTAAGGCCCTTTTCCAGAAGCATAGTATTTAACATATAAAAACACTTTTTTTAATGTGAATTATTTTTTATTTTATATTTTTTAACTTTATGAGGAATAATTGATAATATAACTGTGCATATTTAAGGTGATTTTATATACATATATAAATACATTGTGGAATGATTATCAAGATCAATATAATTAGCACATCCCTCACTTCACATAGTTAACATAGGTAATTCTTTTTGTGTGTATGGTGAAAATGCTTAAGATCTACTCTCAACAACTTTCAAGTTTTACAATACTGTATTATTAACTACAGTCACCATGCTATGCACTAGATCCTCAGAACTATTCTAAAACCACTTTTTTTTTTTTTTTTTTAGGCTTCAAGCTCTCTGTACAGTAGGGATTATAAAAGACAGATATTTTCCCTTCTGTAATAGGGTTTCTGGCCCTCTTGGCACTTCAAAAATATTAGCTATGACTTAGGATAAGAGAAAAATAATACCATTGCCAGAGATTGCTTTGTCCTTCATGATGTCAATAGCCATCTCTCACTAATAATTCTGAATTCTTCTTGAAACTTACTGGTAACTTCTCTTTGTCTACACATAGGCAGCTATGATTTGTAGGACACACATTTCAGAGGTAAGCATATCAGTACCACATTAAATTCATGGTCATTATCATCAAATGGATCCTTAATATGGCAAGACAACCTTGCTTCATTTTACAGTCAAATTGTCCTTTCCCTCAGTGCTGTAGTTATTTGAAAATTATGCAGCAAAACATGGTTGTTGACAATCTGCCCTGTTGGAGACTGAGTCATCTATACGTTTGCCGCATAGATGACCTGAGGAAAAAGAGTTAAACTCTCTACTTCTTAGTTTTCTCTTTTGTAAAATGATAATAACGAAACCTATAACATAAAATTCTGATAGCACTAATGGTATAATAGTATACAGTTAGCCCTAAAATAAAAATGTATTATTGTCACCATGATAGCCCTCTCATTTCCTCCTCCTCATCATTTTCAAACTTTAACCCATTTGCTACTCTTTCACCTGATAAAGTAGAACCAATTCAACAAGATTAACCCTGTTCCCTTCTGTTTCTCCTCTTATCATGTTTCAGTAGAGGAGCTGGCTTCCTCCTGATCTAAAGCTCATCTATCTTCTAGTCTCTATGCCTTCCTATGGGATGCTATTCATTATTCAACCACTTGCTCTATTCTGGATCTTTCCTGAAAGATGTAAATATTCTCTCATTAAAAATAAATTACAGAACTAAAGAACTTTTGATGTTGTTTCCCCTTGCCTTTTTTGTGGTCATAAGGACTTCTCATATTACTAGTCACTGAGTGCTTCACCATCCTGTATAAATTTCTTCATCCTGCTCACAATTGTGTAAATAGTTCTTTCATTGAAATATCGTATTAAAACTTTTTGTGTGTGCTTTTTTTTTTTTTTTGTACCAAGACCATGACTGACACAAATGCTTAAGAGCTACATGGAGTCAGTAGGAGAGCTAGGGTAACAGTTTCAAGATGTTTTAATCATTCAGACTATATGATGACTTAGAACATGAATGTATAAAGAAATTTGAATAATCAGCAATGAATGGTGACTAAAGACTAATGGGAAGTATATGATCAGTCCTGTATTTCTTGAAAAGAAGTTTACTACTTATCTCAGGAACAAATTTAATTTTTATTCCATAATAAACACCATTTCTAATCTTAAATTTACTCTTAACATTAGAATATTTACTCTTCATCAGTGCATATTTAGAAACAATATTAATAAACATACAGAAATATTATCCTTGTTTCCTTGGCCACCATTAGGGTGTCCACAGAGGAGACAGCACATTATATTTGAGAAGCCCCTAAAAATCTTTTCATTAAAACACGTATAACAAAACATCTTCTGAAGCAAAAAAAAAAAAGCATAAAATCTTAGGAAATATATATTTTCAAATGTTGGTAGAAAATCAATTTTGATAATTACATCACAGGACAGTCCTTTTGTAGTAATTGCATACTTAAGATTTAAGATTCCGTGCAATGTTATATTTGAATTCTATATATTTCTTTTTTTCTGTTCCTGCCACCCACATCTTATGGCATCTGTGGAGATTACAAAATTGTAAATGCCAGATGGAAATATGATCATTAAATTCAAACCAATTTCATTTCTGCTTAAGTCATAAAACAGAATGATCAAATTTGTAAATGCTTCTATTCTGGTTATTATTATTTTTATATGATAACAAAGAGTTGGACTTTAAAAACAAATTATATCTATGAATTACAGTACTTTTCTTTACAAAGCTCACTTTCTAAGGTTCTAAAGTTTGATTGGCTAAACATCTTTCCCAGACTAATGTGTCAAAAAAGAGGTATAAATAACCTACATTTTGAACATTTTGAACATAATATTTCACATAACATTGAAAAACAATTTTGAAAGCATTTTTTGGAAATAAAAATAAATAAGAACTTTTTAAAAAGGCAAAATATTGTTCCTTATTAAGATATCAGCTAGATGGTGGAACATGTTGGTACATACATTTCTTCCCCAACCAAGGTATCAGTTCAATCATGGATGGACCAGTTCCTATTATTAGAAATTCAGAATTCATTTAAAAATCTCTTGCACCCCAAATGAGCACAGAATCAGATGCATCAAAGCTGGCAGAAAAAGTGGTGGCACTCACTTGCCAGTCTCTCTACCAGATTCAGCGCGATGGAATTTCCAGATTCTCCCTGAAGAGAAAACATGAAGACTAGAACATATAAGGACCTTTCAGACTTCTTAAGGGGCTATTTAAGGAACTAATTTCTTTGTTGACTGAATCTAAGAGCAACAGAAAAATGCACCAGGTTAGGGAGTATAGAGAACAAAGGCAATAGTCTTAATTAGCATGACACTCACTCACAATTACCCCTCCCCCTGGCTTAGTGCAGAGTTTCGCCATCTTAGAGCACTGATACAACCTGGCTTACTCTAGATACCCAGCAACAAGTGAATAAAAAATAGACCCCCCAACGGGCCTGTGGTACAGCAAACAGAGGCCAATATAGTTTGAAAGGGTAAGGGTATAGAGTATGCAAGAAGAAGAGTGGAACATATATCCAGTGTTCCAACTTTTCAGCATGTTAACTGAGGGACTGGTTTCTGTCTTGCTTATTTCAAGTGCTAATGAAACCTCACATATTCTAGATGTCTGGGGGTTCCAATAACAAAAAAAGAAATGAAATACTTATGTCACCTCCAGAGAATCAGCAGTACTACAGACAGAGACCATAAAAAGCAAGAAATTACAAGCTTCAGAAAAAATAGACAGGAAAAATATCTCTATGAGGAATCTAAACACACAAGTCTACAGAAGACTCATCCACAGAAAAGGTTTTAGAGGCCCTGAGAATCCCTAGCTGGGCTGATTGGCGATGTTTGTCTCTCTAAGCCAGTCCATAAAGACTGTAGTAATCAAAGCAGTAGGGTACTGACATGAAAACAGACACACAAGTCAATGGAAAAGAATTGAGAGGCCAGAAATAAACTCACATATATATGGGCAATAAATCTTTGACAAAGGAGGCGAAGATATACAATGGGGAAAAGACAGTGTCTTTAATCAACGGTGTTGGGAAAACTGGACAGTTAAATGCAAAATAAAACTGGACCACTTTCTTATGTTATATACAAAAACAAATTTAAAATGGATTAAAGAATTGCATGTAAGACTTGAAACCATAAAACTTCTAAAATAAACAGGCAGTAAGCTCCTTGATATTGGTCATAGCAATATTTTTTGGACCAGTCTCCTCAAACATAACAAAAGCAGAAATAAACAAATGAGATTCTATCAAATTTGAAAGCTTTGCACAATGAAGGAAACCATCAACAAAATGAAAAGGAAACCAATCGAAGGGGAGAATATATTTACAATTCATATATCCAAATGGTGGTTAATGTACAAAATATATAAAGAACTTACACAACTTAATATCAAAAGTACAAACAATCTGATTAAAAAATGGGTAGAGGATTTGAGACATTTTTCCAAAGAAGACATACAGATGGCCAACAGGCACATGAAAAGATGCCCAACATCACTAATCATCAAGGATATGCAAATCAAAATCTCAATGAGATATTACTTCGCACCTGTCGGAATGGTTATTATCAAAAAGACAAAAATAACGAGTGTTGAAAAAGTTGTAGAAAAATGTGAACCCTTGTACACTGTTGGTGGGAATGTAGAATGTTGCAGCCAATATGGAAAATAGAATTGGAGTTATGGGATTTCCTAAAACAATTAAAAGCAGAACTATCATACGAACTAGTAGTTCTATTGCTAGGTATTTATCTGAAGAAAATGAAAACACTAATTTAAAGATACACACACACACCTATATTCATTGCAGCATTATTTACAATAGCCAAGACATGAAAACAACCTGTGTCTATCAGCATATGAATGCATAAAGAAAATGTGTCTTATATAAATACATATGTATGTGTGTGTATATATATATATATATATATAGCATGCGCAAGCACACACACGGGAGTACAGGAATATATATACTCAGCTATAAAAAAGAATGAAATCTTGTCATTTGTGATAACTTGAATGAATCTAGCGTGTTTTATGCTAAGTCAAATAAGTCAGAGACAGACAAAGAGCATATAATATCACTTCTATGTGCTACCTAAAAATTAAAATAAACAAACAAAACAAAACATAAACAAACTTATAGAAACAGGAAACAAAGTGAAGGTTATCAGAGAGTGGGGCGGTTGTGGGGCAAGAAAAATAAGTGAAGACGTTAAGAGGTGCAAACTTTAGGTCATAGAATAAGTCATAGGGATGTAACAGAAAGCATAGAAAATATAGTTAATAATATTGCAGCAACTTTATATAGCGACAGGTTGTAACTAGACTTATTGTGTTATCATTTTGTAATGTATATATGTATTGAATCACTGTGATGTACACCTGAAACTAATAGGATGGTGTATATCAATTATGTCAATAAAGAGAAATAAAAAGAAAAGGCAAAATTAAATACGGAGATTTATACAAGTGAACAATGGTGCCATTTAAGTAATGGTTTTCATTGCTTAAAATTGGCAGTATAATTTAAAGACTAGAAGATAGGGGAGTATTCTTTTCTTATCTATGCCACTGGTGGTCTTGAGCAAACCATTTACATCTTCGTTTTAACCCAGAGTGTCAACAGAAGGACGACACTCTTACTCTGTGCTTAAAACTGAAAACTTCCACTGCCTGCCATGACTTTGTATCAGCCATAGCTACATTCAAAATTGCACTGTTAATAAGAGATAAACATAGAGGGTGATGCAAGATGAACTTCATCATAACTATTCAGGGTTAGCTAATATAGGAAAAGACAACACAAAACATATTTCATAACAATTTTGTGCTTGTTCTCAATTACCTTTTCTGATATTAAAATTATTTTGAAGTCACATTGCTAAAAAAATTTCCAAAACTAGCTTAGTGGCTGCACCAGATTTTTATGTAGTAGAGGGTAAAAGTCAGAGGTCATATAAGCAACCCATGGGTAGTTTTTTCAAAGCATACATGCTTTTCCTGGTCCAAATCCACTCTCATTTTGTAGGATAATCTCTGGACTAATCTGGAGGAGAAGAGGATAGGGATGAAAAAAGAAAAGTATTTGTGTTTTAAAAATTTCTTTAGTAGACTCTGATATATGTCCCTTTCCAATTTGACAAGAACTAGAGTACACCGAAGGAAGCTGGATCCTGAAATACACATGTATTACTTGTGAACACGTTGAAATCTGGAATTTAATTCCAAGTACTACAGGAGTGGTTTGCTGCTTCTATTAATTTCTCTTGAGGTATGCTCTGCTCTACCCTTCCATCGGAATAAAAAAAAAAAAAAAAACCCTCTGATTTCTGAGAATATCTCTAGACTTACTACTAAACTAGAATCTTGGTAGATGGTTCCTAAGAATCTATAGTTCAAATAGTCTCCCCAGGTGAAATTCATAAATACAAAACCTGAATGCTATTGCATTATAGGAAATTTTCTATGTATATTTATTGTTTGAGCTCCCTGATTTTCACACACAAAAAACAAATATTATTAATCAAAAATGCATATATCGACGTTACGGCCATATTTTTGGACCTGGATTTTGATTTTAAAAGTTGAGTCACATAAATATAATTACAAGTCAGGCACATTATGAAGTAAATGTGAGAGTGCCAAGTCAAATATTAAATAAAATCCTGATAATCATACTCTGTTTCTTTTCAAACTCAGAAAAAAAAAGTCAATTCAAAAAGCAAAAGGCTCTTTGCTATCCCATAATCAACGGTTAATTTATTTGGTGTATAATCATTTGAAATATTAAAATGTATTTATTCATATTTTTTCAAATGAAAAGTCATTTTATTTATTATTTAATACTTATTAATTTATTCAATCATGTATTCAATAAACATTTTTGATTGCCTAATATCTGTCATCTACACTAAGCTATAAGATTAAAATACAGTAAGTTCATTTCTCCAAGAGCTCCAATATAGTAACTAAATAATTAATTTGCTAATTATGTACCACCTTCAAAGAAGTCACAGAGACAGAGTGATGAAAGACAGAAAGGGAATATCCATAGAGAAGAATAAATGGAAAAAATGGTGAGATGGCTTTTGTATGGAGTACTTGGGGAAACAGCAAGTACTTCTGCAGCAGTGCCTGGAGTTACCAAGGTAAATAAATAGGGTTATTTAAGGAAGATATGTGTAGGCCACCATAAGGAATTTGGGGCTCTATTTGTAGGTGAGGGGGTACCACATAAGCATTTTATGCAGGGAAGTGCCATAATCAGATTGGATTTCAGAAAGGTTATCTGATTGTGGAATTAATTGGATTCTAAGAGGCAGCATTTCAAATAGAGATTGTAAATAAAAATCATCAGTCTTGAAATAACGCTAGAGAATATAAACTTCCAAGCCTTCTTGTCCCACAGTACATTCATTCTAAAAATATATTTGGTGTATTTTTATGACTTGATATATATTGTCAATTAAATTCCAAAAATATTGTACAGCACAGCATGGTACTTAATTAAAGTTTAGTTTCAGCACATCTAATGAAAAATAACCGAACATCGAAAATCAACCTTGCCAGTTGCTGAAAAAAGTGCCATTTTGAAGATCTACATTCTTTCAAACTGCACACTACTTTTTTTTCTTCACGTTGAAATAAGCTACTACTTTTTCAGTAAACTATCAGATGAAGTAGTAGCTCGTGTTAAGGTCCATAGTTTATTTAAATAAGTACTGTGTTTTTGAAAATTAGGAGCACATTCAGTGTTGAGCAAAGCGTACACTCTGAGGACATGAGTTGAAACTGACAAGGATTGAAGAAACAGCAGATTCATATTTTCTTCTATGACCCACTGGGTCTGGGACATATATTAAGTAGAATGACAAGTAATATTCCCAACACTATTTGAATTCATCCACTTTCTCTCTCAACCATATAGATTTGAAACCAGGTAATTTAAATACAAGAAGTGAAAGTCAACTATACAAAGTTTTCAATTTCTTTTCTTTGCAATAATGACAATTTCAGTTCATACTTTTTTGACAAAGCATTGAGAAGGACCAAAATTCGCCACCCCAAAATATATCTTTTGGGATATTGATTTTAAGCTGGTTATTTTTAAGAAAAGAAGGACTCAGGAAAAACCTTTGATTTTCTCCTTAACTGTCTAAAAGGAATTTAGATAGAAGACCTGATCCAGGAAGGGAGATATCTTCACAGATAACTATAGTTTAATTTGAACTAATGTGTGATAGACAGGGAAGAACCTAGCAAGGCCTATTTGTTCAAAGTATTCTCTGTGTCCCATTAACGATGGCCCAGGAAACATTTATTTATCAAACATTAATTGCTTTTCCATCTCCACGGGAATTGTCTTTCTGCCCTTTGAAGTCCCAAACCACAACCCTTCTCCCCCTCCTCCTTAACTCTGGAATTATAAATAAGCCTCAGCTGCCCATTCTGTCCTTGGGTCTCATATTCTTATGACATGCGCCTATGTATTAAATTCGGTTATTTTCTTCTGCTAATTGGATTATTAACCAAGGCAGAAGAACTTAGAAAGCTGGGAGAAAAATTATTTTTGTGTCCCTCCGCAGTACTCATCATTAAAAAGAGTAAAAATGATTGTTTAACTTTTAGGTGTATTTATTCTTTAGCGAGTTATCAATTAATAGTCATTGCCTTTGATTTTATTAAAGTCATGATATTTGCAAGTCATATTTTGTACAAGCAATTTGGTGGAAATGTAACAGAATATTGCAGGAAACAAGTATCCTTCTATTCTAAAGAATGGTACATGATACATTTATACAGGATTTATTAAAAAACAGAAAACCTTCACCAGTGACTCTGATCTCCTCAAACTATATAAAAGAATAATGAAATTTTGGATAGATTATTTGAAAGGAGTTTATAGGCTTAGAGAAAGCTGTGATATTTCCTCTGGGAGAATGGGAGTGGCCTTCCCCTCTTCAAGTCAAGTGTGGGAAAATGCTCCAAGAAGAAACACTTGTAGAACCTAAGGTGCCTTCAGACAGGGCACCTTCTTTCTCATTTGAATGCTTGCTGAATTGCAGAAATTTATAGACTCTACATTGCACAGGAATAGAGTATGGTGTAAAAGGTCCTGAGAAAACTTGTGTGTTCCAGGGAGTTTGGGAATGTATATAAACTGTTCTCTGCTAAAGAAGTCTGAAGGCATAAGTTGGTTTGGAAAAACATTCCATGGCAGGGTGGGGCTAGAGGGGACAGCAGTTAAACAGTGCCTTTACATCATTTGGAAGGATAAGCATGTGTAAGATATCCGAATACCATGCAGACAGAAGAGATGATAGCTTAGCTAGTTTTCCTTCATGCATTCTCATTCATGAGAGGGTTAGAGTAGAGATAATAAGACACAGAGGTGGATGAGGGACTAGCCTTATTAGGTAACTGTGTAGAGTCAAAGTCCCTCAAGCTCTTCCAAAGAACAGCAAGCATCGTGCCTGAAGGAACATCGTCCATTTGGTGCTGGCTACGTAGAGGCATCAATGGCCATATTTCAATATCATCCATTACATAACTCTCAAGTCTCCTTCCTCTAATCCATTTTCTCCCCTCTGTAGGACCATAAGCCTAGAGGCAAGGGTCACACCTCTGCTGGAGCTGAGAGAAGCTGTGAATATGTCAGAACTGAAGTTCTGTTAGATGAACCAGACATTTTAACAACTAAATGTGTCAGTTACCTTAGATTTATTTCTACAATTGAAAATGATTGGAAAGCCATAATATATACTTAGAGTTGAACAACAACAACAACAACAAATGTAATGAAGTATGAAGGCAGAATCTATAGAAAAGCAAAGATAGTTTCCTATTTATATCCCACAGAGTTCAACACCCCTCTCCACTTCAATAATCCAGTTGCAAGAGTATTAATCATTTTACATATTTGCTTCACTATTTTTTTCTTGCTCTATTTTTAACCTCTTTATTATGGTTATATCAGAAGAATATGTGCATACACATGTATGTGAAAGGAATCAATTATTATGTTCAAATATTTATACTTCCCTTTGTCATCTCTTCTATATCTTTTAGATACTGAGTGAGTCATTCACATTTTATAAGGTACAATAATGTTTGCAGTACACTCTCTTTAATATTTCAAGCTAAATATTTTAATCTTTCAATTCATATGGAATATTTTTGGTCACCACTGTTAACGGACTCTGTGATGTGCTTCCCTCAATCCCCCTTAGGATTAAAAAACGTATTTCCCCAGCTGCTGAAGGTGCTTC
Organism: Pteropus vampyrus; assembly: GCF_000151845.1. Lineage (NCBI taxonomy): Eukaryota > Metazoa > Chordata > Mammalia > Chiroptera > Pteropodidae > Pteropus > Pteropus vampyrus. The sequence continues at coordinate 4,196,616 of NW_011888845.1, read as the reverse complement.
AACTGACAATCTTTAACTATATTCAACTTTAGGAATATTTCAGATGAAGAATGTTTGCCTTGATAAAGAGCAGAAGCATGCCTTTAATGATAGGTAGATGCAAATGTAGAAAAATGCTTGGTCTCCTTTCTCTATTTGAAACAGTTCAAAGGGATATCTTTTATTATTGTTATTATTATTATTATTAATAATAATAAATTTATTAGGTGACACTGGTAAATACAACTATATGTGTACAATTGTATATTATATCATCTGTATATTACACTGTGTTCACCACCCAAAGTCAAATCTCCTTTCATCACCATATATTTGACCCTCTTTACCTTTTTCTTTCCCCTGCTTTCCCTCTGATAATCACTAAACTGTTGTCTGTGTCTATGAATGTCTGTTTGTCTTATCTGTTTGCTGCTTTGTTTTGTATCCCAAATATGAATGAAATCATGTGGCTCTAGACTTTTTCTGACTGACACACTTTGCTTAGCTTGATAATTCTGAAAACTATCTATGCTGTTACAAATGGTAGAATTTCATCTTTTCTTATGACTGAGTAATATTCCACTATATATATGTACCACATTTCTTTATCTAACGATCTATCAAAAAACACCTTGGTTGTTTCCAGGGCTAATATCCAAACTATACAAAGAACTCATACAACTCAACAAGAAAAAAGACAAACAATCCAATTCAAAAACAGGCAGAGGACCCAAAAAGACCCTTCTCCCAAGAAGATATACAAATGGCCAAGAGACATATGAAAACATGCTCAACTTCACTAGCTGTTAGGAAAATGCAAATCAAAACCACAGTGATATACCATCTTACACCTGTTAGAATGGTTATCATCAACAGAACAAGTAATAACAAGTGTTGGAAAGGTTGTGGAGAAGAAAAACTCATACATCACTGGTGGGAATGTAAATTGATACAGCCACTACGGAAAACAGTATAGAGTTTTCTTAAAAAATTAAGACTAGTGCTATCATATGACCCAGAAATCCCTCTTCTGGGTATCTATGCAAAACACTTGAAAACATTTATCTGTAAAGATATATACCCCTATGTTCATTTCAGTGTTATTCACAGTGAAGGGATATCTTTAGAAGTCATTATTTAAACTATGTCAGAGTCCACGTTCTCTGTCTATCCAGTTCAGCTACTTTGACCATCCTATTACAGGTGTCGATGCCAAAAGCCCTTAACAGATACCAATAATCACCTCTGCTTTTTGAATTCAACCTGTGAAAGAAAATATTTAAATTGATCCTCCTTCAAAATAAGTAACAATTTGTTACAATGCCATTTACTAAATAATGTTTATCTTCTTTGTGGTTTTCTAATGACTCTTAATCATACAGTAAGGATGTCTATGTAGTACAATGTGATCATATGGTTGAATAGGTATATTTTCATATGTGTTTATGCTTGCACAAACACACACACACACACACACACAAATGAGGAGGGTAGCAGAATTTATGTGTTTGTTAAAAAACTAGAAAATAAAGGATTAATCTTCATTATAATCATTTAAATGCCATTCTAAGAAATTCCAACTTATATCTTAGGTAACATAGTGTTTTTAAAGCAGAAGAGTAAAGCATCTAAAATTTTAGTAGTTAAAAAAAAGCAGTAGCAGTGTTGTGTATACATCAAGAGGACTTAGAGGTTATTATAGCAGATGAGGTTAAAGATGATGAATATCTGAAATAGAATGTTGACTCTGGCAAACATTACGAGGAACTCATTTAAAATAATTTGAAGCTAGAATTGATGGGACTTGATGACAACATTGAAAAATCGATAGAGAGCTTTTATTAATGTTATATACTGTTTAAATATAATTTAATAGAATCCAAGGTACATTATTTTTAATTTTAAATATTAGAAGTATACTTATTCTAGAGAAATAAAAGGAATAATTCTTTAGTCATACATTTATACCTAAGCTGGTACCACAGATGAGTGATAAATGATGCATTAACTATATTATTGTTGTTCTTGTGCTTTTAAAATGGAGGAATATCAAGATTTAAATTTACACATCTTTAAAGCATAAAATTGCAACTGAATAATTTATGAGCAGTAGCATTGAGACTACTTAAAGAGAATACAGCATAATTTGAAACAAATAACTTACTAAAAAATTTGCAAGGTTATGTATGCAAGGTAAAAGATAAACTCAAGATGATATTTCAGAATCTATAAACATAACAGTCCAATCAAAAATTTCCAGTTCTAAGTATGACATGCCACAGTAAATCACAATAGAACAATGTGAATAATTTAGGTAAATATCAAGGTCAAAAACCCCACAACTTTTTAATTTTTTGTTGTAAATCACAGACATGTATCCCAGAACTAAACAAACCTATTTTGGAAAAAAAATCTAAATACTAACAGATAAAGATTAAGAAAATTAAGTTGAATTTAAAAGTAGGAAAACTTACCTTAATTTAGTTTGGTTAGCTATAGTATATACACATATACATATAAATCCTTAGTAATAACATCAGTATTTTATTATTTTATCCTGTTTCCAACATCATATGAACTATTAATGACCTTTTTTTAGAAAATTGATATTTTAAAAATCAAAAATGTCAAAATTAATGAAAATAGAAAATATTAAAATATTAAAAATGTTAAAGAAAATCTTATCAAACCTGTGTTTTAGTATGAAGTGAAAATGTATTCATTTTTGTCATATTATAGTGAGATGTCAATGTGGTAATAAATATGCTGATAAAAGTATGGATTTACAATGAATTATGCATGGTTTTTTTTCCCATAAAGAACTACAAAAGAACTGAAAAGTATTATTATTCAGCACTTACAAAATCTATAATATTTATAATCATGTAAAAGTATCCAGTTCTGGTGATACATAAAACTCTGTTTTAAAATGTGCTTGAAAACTGCTGCAAACTTAAAAAAATAAGTGAAAGAATTGTTTACAATTCTTTGTATGGTGATAAGTGTTTAAAATAAATATAATCTAGGCTGCTTTTCAACCATAGGTAAGCTTTATGTTTTACATTTTAGAATTTTAAATATCATAATCATACTGTTACAGTGTAAGTTTTTCATCCTTCCTCTCATATAAGTCTAGGCTCCTAAGACATCTATTAAATAAATGCAATTGACATCAAGTGAGATAGTAAATACTAGCAGAATATATAGCATATCAAATAATTCCTCATAAGCAGCACGATGGAAGAGAGGAACATTAAGTGTTTGACTTCATTTTCCAATAATAAGTCAAATAGACTATATTTCCTATTTTCTTCTCTTCCTTTTGTTCTTTCCTTTCTTCCTTCTTTCCCCTTCCTTTCCTTTCCTTTCTATTTTCTTCTATTCCCTTTTCTTCCTTTCCTCCTGATGCCTTCTTTCTTCCTTCCTTTTGTTCTCCTCTTTCCCTTTTTCCTTATAATTCTGCTATGGTCTATATATGTCATTTGTGTAATTTTGAGTTTTTATGTAACCCTGTAACCTTATGAAAATAAGGAAAATACATTGGAATTGAAAGCTCTGGTTGAGGCACAGCCCTCAAACTTAAGCACTCCTCTTGTTTCTTTTTCTTTTGTTTTCTTTTCTCTTAAGTCTTGAGCCAGTTAAAACAGAACTGTAATTAGTGATTTACAGATCAGTTGAGAAAGGAGGGTGTGGGGAGTTTGAGGGATATTTTTCTAGTACCACTCTGATTTTAAAAATGAGGTTCTAGAAAAAAATATTTTGCATAAAGCCTACAGAAGTCGTAAGTATGATAATTACTATTAGGTAAGTATTATAATTTAAAAAATGGGATGAAATCATATTAGAACAAAATTTAAAAGGCCATAAGGACTTGTTTTTATGTATCTGAGATTAGGAAGCTTATGTGCACTTAAAAAAGGAACAATAAATCCAATGAGATATAGGAGGCTTTATGCTTCCTGTGTAATAATGGCTCACAAAACACTAAGGAAATGGTCCATGCATAAGGTGACCACCTGTCCAGCCTGCCCAGTACAATACTAGTTTACATTGGTTGTACTACGGATCTGTCCTCATTTTAATTGCTATAGTGTTTACTACTTTCAAAAATGTCCTGGTTTGAAAGCTATTGTCATCCAATTCACATGAAACCTGAAACTCCAGAAGGATAAATAGAAAGATAGTATCTAAGATTAATACAAAGATTAAAGCTTTTGTTCTATAGCTAAAAAGAATTGTTTAAAAAACAAGTACAGTAAAACATAAACACTTTGTATATATTAGCATTTAAATATTTTAAAATTTAATAAATCTTTATGGAGTTTAACTACATTGCTATTTGATTATTCATAATGTATTTTGTCTTTTGAAGTTATGATGTAAGTTTAATCTCTACAGTTATTTTTAAAGGAGACCTCTTCACGTATGTATTAAAAGTGAGAAATGTTTTCATAGAAGTAGGGACTATAATGGTGGCTTGCCGGGGGCTAGAAGGAGGGAAAAATGGAAAGGTATTTATCAAAGGGTACAAAGTTTCAGTCATGCAAGATGAATAAGTCCTAGAAATCTACTATATAATGTAGTTCCTATAGTTAATAATACTGTATTGTATGCTCTAAAATTTGCTAAGAAAGTTGATCTTATGGTGTTATCATATTTTTTTAAAAAATAAGGAGGCAGAAACATTTGGAGGGGATTGATATGTTTATGACATTCACTGTGGTGATAGTTTCACCTGTGCATACTTATCTCCATATTCATTAAATTATGTACATTAGATATGTACAGCTTTATGTATGGTAATCATACCACAATAAAGTGGTTTAATAAAAGAGAGAGAGAAATATCTGTACTTAGCAAACTAAAGTATCTTTTCCTGGTCTTATTTTCTAGGCAGAGATTGCCTTGGGTAATCAGTAGTACAAAGGCACCACAGCCCAAGTAACCATAACTCTAAATCTCATTGAGCTCATACTCTGGGGATAGCATGTCTGACTCCAAATCCCAGTTCTAATACTCAATGGTTATTTGACCTCCTGCAAATGGATGAACTTGTACAGAAGGTTAACAACTAACTAGGTAAATCTTTGGATTGTTATGAAATTTAAAAAATACACTTGGTAAAGCTCTTAGACATTCATTATTTATCAATCTTTTATTTTATGTCAGATTGGAAATACAAAGGAAAAAATGGTACATTCTCTATCCCAAACTGTTTATAATCTCAGGAAGAGACAGAGTTATATGAGAAAAATTACAAAAAAATATAAAATTTGCTACAATGACTGTGGAGTTAATTCAAACATAGCCCATCCACAGACCCGGGAGGCAAAGAGGACTGCTGTGTCAGTAGCTCTAAAAAGGACAATGATCAAAGCATTATCCAGGCTGTGCTTGTCCCTAAGGTCACTTCTCATTGCTCCCATGGGCACTATCTGCCCCTATGGCCATTCCCATGAACATTATCTCCTTGCTCCTTAACCATTCAAGGACACAGCTGGTTAGGTCCTCCCCAACACTAGCTGGGCAGCATGTCCGCCCTTGTCTGCGGGGGAAGACCCTTGTTCCGTGGGATGAGGCAATCCTACTCCCCTCTGCTTCATATAAAACAATGTCTGCTCTTAAAAGGCTACTTTTTCCTGCAGCTCCCACTGACCAAATGCTGAATGAAGCCTTCTCTTATTGTGAGTAATAAATGGCATGTCTCACTCTGCTGTCTCCCATGGTGGTTTTTTCAAAATATCCAAGGTCCAGGTGCAGGTTCCTGGGCTGGAGCTCCTGAGTTATAATGACTAATATTTTTCTATAATGACAAGAATTCTCACTAGTAAAGTCTAAGGCAAATTCAGAATAAAAGAGAATCAGAGGTGGGATCTGAAAGCTTAAAGGGATTGAGAGAGAGCAGAGGCAATAATTGCACAAAATCGAGGTTTTGTAAGGAAGCTATATAGTCTTCTGTAATACTAGAATATAATATGTAAGGCAAAGAAGTTGGCCAGGTACTTAGAAATAAATTGATATTTTGTTCTTTAGATGACAACAATGTGTACTTTTTAAAATCTCACCCTCATGGTAACATTAGTATAGGTAGCCAAATTAGAAGAAAAGATGCAATTCTTGGTATACATTTTGTTTGGTGAGATTATGACAAATAATCTTAGAGTAATGTTAATTTTATTTCCAGAAAATCTCAGAAGGTACATAGTTAGAAAGGAATGGAGTTAGAACACAAGCCTATCTTTTAAACTACAAATCTCATGTTTTTTTTTATCATTCCATATAGTTAGCTTCAATTCAGGATTCTAAAAAAATTTACTCTATTTGTGGGATTCTGATTTAACATGTAGCTCAAAATCAATGGAATCTTTTAATCTTTCTTTATGTGATAGTATCACATGATATCACGTCATAATATACTTTTCTGTTGGAAAACGGGAAGCAATAGGAGTGAGGAAGAAAGAGAGAGGAAGTTGGGCAATAGCCATTTTCAATTGTACTTAGAAATGAAAGAGTTAATGATTAGTTCTCATGTTCTGGCAGTCTATCTTAGTGATATTATATTTACATGTGACAGTTTATTTGTACAATGTCCATTTTATAAAGACATATTTGCACAGATGATAAGGCTTTAGCAGGAAACTAATTTTTTATTGATTTTTATGGAAAACTATCACTCTGTAGTCAAGTGTGAAACTATATTAACTAATTATATAATTATAAAGTGGGACTTTGGCTAGACTATGTTCTAGGAATATTCAAACACACACACATATAGCTCTGTTATTTATACAAAATTTTTAAAACTGACAAGTTAACTAAATTTTTGGCATTTTATTATTACATTTGGTCTAAAATATTCATTCTAAACCTGCATAAAATTTTAGTTTTCATCTGGGATTAGTCTCATTAAGTGATCTATTTTACAATGCACAGTAATTATACCGAAAAGATATGATCTATTCTATTTAGGCAGAAAAACTTTAAAAAGATGAACTAAGAGGTGGGGTGGTTCGATAGTGTAGTGGTTAGCGCGTCTGCTTTACATGCAGAAAGTCCTGGGTTCATGCCCCAGGTAGAGCCACAGACCATACCCCAAGTGTGCCAGGCCCCAGGTGCACACCGAGAGCCTGTGGAAGGAGACGCCCTTCCTTCAGAGGTACAGTTCTTAAGGGGAACCGGCAACATCTATAAGTCAGGTGGAAGTGAGGGGAGGGGAGCCGGGAAATTAAAGAGGAAAAAAAAAAAAAGATGGACCTAGAGATATCTTTCCAACTCAGCAATTTTATGAAACAAAGGTTCCTTCCTTGTGCCTGCACTAGTGAATACCGAGATGAAAGTTAAAGATTCCATTGTATTATTCGAAACTTCTGACCTTGGTTCCCTGGCCAACATCCCTGGTCTCATTAAATACGTACATGCAAATTCTCAGAGATAGATTGAAATATAAAAAGTATATTGTGACATGCTACTAGTAAAGGAAAGCAAATATATATATATATTTTTATATATATTTATATTTATATATGTCTTTATTATTGCCATATTTGGCTTAGGATGCAAATTGGTACTATCTTCTAAATATTATATAAATGCTGTATGACTATTAGAAAATCCTCAATTAAAGTTGGTGAATTTTGACCTGACTTGTATTTTATTTTGAAAGTAATCTAGTTGCATATTTATGCAGTTTGTATACTGTATTTTAAGAGTCGTCTTAATTTTCTTAGCTGTTGCCATTACTACAAATCGCTTCCTCTGTTTTTGATAAATTGGACAATCAAATAAGTAACAATTAATGGAAAGCATGTGGAGAATGAATATAGAAATCTTCCTGAAGTTTTAATTATTTAGAAAATACTTAAAAGTATTATATAAGTTATCTCACTGGTAAATGTAAAGTGGTACATGAATCTTGCACATCATAAGATTGAGTAATTTTCACAATAAAAAATAATTCAAAAATCATTTTAAAGTCTTCGTAAATAAAATTTGTTATTTATTTTGATATTTATTGCTTATAATAAAAAAAAGATTGGAAATATAAAGTGTCACAAAGAAAAGAAAAAAATAAAATGAAGAATCAGAATGCTTAGAATATAAAATTCCTATTTAATCTATATTCTTTCCCTTATAAAATTAAGATCTAATAAATAGTGTATGTCTTTACTTTTAAAATAAAAAAAAACTGAATTTGGTGTTAGATATGGTTTATACTAAGATCACAAAAGCATGAAAAATTTAGATAGCTCAAAAATTCAAACAGCCAGAATATATATACATCAGTGAATTCAATTTGGATAAAAATGTATCTTTAGCCTCTTAGTTTTAAAATCATTATGATTAATTGGTAGTCATTAAAATAATACATGAAAAATCAATATTCTAAGTATATTTGTCATTATGAATAGTTACTCAATCATGTACATTAGGAATTTTAAAACAACTATCTTTCACAAACTTATGTCAAATTCATATTAAGTGCATTTTCACACCAAGGTGACTTACAGTAAGTTTTTACCACATGTATGATTTACAATGTATAAGTGATCATCAGTGACCAACTGAGATCTGATCTGATATTCTGTTTGCACAGGTAGTTTCTCAATAATTCTGACATTGATCATCTGTCAATTTGATTTGTTAATCTTATGAGACTCATTGTAAACAAAATAAGTAAATGTTTGCAAGCCCAGAGAGAAAATACTACAGTTATACATTTTAGTTGTTTGACATAAGCATCCTTTTCCATCGAGTTTAAAAATAGAAGCAAGCTACAATAATCTATTTTATCTTTTAGAATTCTTATCAGATGATTAAGTCTTAGGCATTTAGAATTTAAAATCAGCTAATCTAAATGGCAGAACAAGCTAGCTAGTGGCATAGTAAAATTAGGCAACGGAACTAATAACAAGCATGTATCAAAGAACATGAAATCATCATGTCATTTCATCTATTTTAGTTAAAACTTGTCAGTATGACCGAAGTCTCATAAGTTGTATCCCTAGCCACAGTTTATAAGGCAAAAGAATACAACAAAGGAACCTACGAATAAAGCCAATATATAACATTTCAAAGATAATGCACTACCATAATTAATGCACAAAATAATAAGTAACGTATGTGACATATTTTACAAATAGCTGCTTAAAGACTTGTCCATCATATGAGCTTCCTATACCAACACAGTAAGTTAATATCTGTGTGTGGCAGAGGGGGAAGGTGACGTGTAAGTCATTCCATGGGGGGAAGGACCCTAGTATACTAATTAGTATATCTAGATAATAACCATTGTCTGATAAAGGTGCAGTGGATAATTATATGTAAATAAGAGATCATAGCTACATATATGCTAAATATTCCATGTCACATTTTATTTTAACTTTTAAAACATATATTTAATTTTTATGGTAATATTGATCGAAATGCTTTTTCTTATCATATTTCTTTCACATTTTTAATTAAAGCTCCAGTGCATAATGTTGAGCTATAATATTTATCATATTTCATCAGATCTAGGGCATACTTTTCCACATTTTCATGTCTGATATTCTTACTGTTAACACATCACCATCATTGCTCAGCACAAGGCCTGTTTCATGTTTTATTTTGTCTTTTTTCCTAATCCCTACTCCACTGTCTTACTATCATAGGAAGCCATTTGAAATGTGTTTGATATATGTTCTTAAGTATAGATGTATTCGTGTAAAAAATATTGTGTTTTTTGTGTGTTTCAATTCCATTAAGGGTTTTGTAAATCCCAACTCTGTCCTAGTTTTCTCATCCAGCCTTGTTTAGGGACCAATCCATGTCACATATCTGATTTACTGCTTCTTATTGCTGTACGGCATTTCATAGTGTGATTTACTACATTTTATTTATCCATTATTCTACACAGGATACACAGGTTTATTCCAACTCCCCCTGGCCATATACACAATTCTTATATGAATCTTTGCAAGAAGATATCTATCCAGGAGAGAAAATCTCTGCCTACACTTTTTAAATTAAGTTATCCTCAAAGATTAATGAATAATTTCTTTGATTATATATAAATAAATATTTAACGTCATCCTTCCATTAAACAACCAATTACATTCAGGCAACAGACTATGTTAAAAAAATAAGATGGATGTCTATTTTACTGCTTATACCAAAATAAATTACAGATGGATAAAATTCAAAAATTAAGAAACTACGTCATATTAATATTGGGAGAAAATATAGAAAAAGCCAAAAAGATCTGTTCATTTTTCCATTCTTGCCTATTTTTCTGAAATTCATTTTCCTCAAGACTGTCAGAATGATGATTTTTAAAAGAGTGACCAATAAAATACCTGCTCTGCTAAAAAAAATCTACAAAGGTCCCTTTGCCCTTATAACACAATGTGCATTTCCCACCATGATGTAGCACAGGCTCTGACTCCTGCCTTCAAACGCATACAGTACTATTTTTTTTCTTTTGCAGGCTGTGCTACAGCTACACAGCACTCCTCTTTGATTATGCCAAACTCTCTCCTGCTTCAGAGTATTTGGACTGCTTGTATCATTTGCCTGGTGTGCTCATTGCTCTGCTATTTGGAGGGCTGATATTCTTCCTCCTTACTAAGATCTCAGACTACCCAGTTTAAAAGTATCCATCCAGGCAATGGCATCTCAATTTAAATTCTCTGCATGAAGTTTATCATTGATTATTCTCTTTCTTATTTGTATGTTGATTTTTCTATTCCTCTTTAAAAATAAAAGCTTAGGAAGATCAGAAACCTTTCTTGTCAAATTGATTGCTATTTACTGAGAGCCTAGAACAGTGCAGGGAACATAATAGATGCTCAGAACTATTTACCAAACAAGTAAAGAAATGAATCAGAAGATACATACATATCTGTACAATTTATTTTTAACAGAAAGCTTTGTAATTTCACCATAATTGAGAAATATTTTCTAAGGTATTTAGTCACATTCCTTTAATACTTAAACATACTTCTCTGGCTCCAGTATAAATCCACAAAGGCAACATTGAACATTTAAACATCCATTTGAGGCCAAATTCAGATTTAACAAGCTAATCTCAACATGTTGTGCCCTATAGGCTAATGAGTGACATGTGTTTAAGAAGTCATCATCTCCACAGGTTTAGTGAGAAGATTAGGAACAGTTTTCTTTCCCAACATGTCCTCGTTGGCTCTCAGTTGTTTACACTATGTTCTGGAGGAAGAATTTCTCTTGTCTTTTTTAATTGTTCTCTCCAAGGGGAAAAAGATCTATTTTCTGTATTACATTTTATTTGTATTTACTGAAGCTAGTTAATTTTATACTAAATTTCAACCAGTTTCAAAATAAGGTGTAATTTATAAACAAAAAAATTTCTCATTAATTTGTTTACAGACATAGCACTTATGCTAATTTGACATGATTGACTTTATTATTTTCTAATGCTAACTTAACATAATTGATTTTATTATTTTCTATAATAACCAAGGAAACAGACTAGCTTTTCATATACATAAGCAATGTATATTTACCTATATATGCATACAGACGTATTTCTCTGTGAACATGGATAGATCATGGTAACAAGTTTTAGGGCAAACACCATTAGATATTGTCTCAAAGATCTTTTTAGATATGATTACATTTGAATCAGTAGACTTTGAGTAATTTTTCATCCATAATGTGTGTGAGCTTCATCTAATAATTTGAAGGCCTTAAGAGAAAAGACCGAGATCTCTCCTAAGGAAGAAGAAATTCTGCCTCCACACTGCCTTAAGACTCATAGCTGGAACATTAACTCATCTCTAGTCTGCCAGACTGCCTTACAGATTTACATATTATCTATCTATCTATCTATCTATCTATCTATCTATCTATCTATCTATCTATCTATTTATCTATCTATCATCTATCTATATATCACCTACATATATAGACAGACATGCACATATATATATATATATACACATACATAATAATAAATGTTTAGCTTATTTGAAGAATTATTTTTACAAATTTAATTGTTAGGCGATGACTTCCAAATTTATATCTTAAAATCTGAATGAAACATTTAGTAAACCATTTTAGTAATGGTATATTAACATGAAATAGATTAAAAACATTTAATATTAAATTTTTATTAAGAATATGTTCTATTAAAGAATTCGAATAAGCAAAATGTATTGGTTCCACATAATTATTTTCTCCAAATGAAATCTGAGTTTCCATTCATATTTAAAAATATAAAAAAAACTATTTATTATCTACATTTATATTTAAATTATAATGCTAGGGATAGCAAGTTATTACTTTAAAAGTAGTAGAGGAAAGCTCTCTGAGTTTTGATAAATGTGTTGATCTAAAATTGTGAGAAGCTGACATCATTATGAGTAAAGTATATGTTGATATTTGGGAAATCTAATGAGGTTCTTCTCAAGGTTTGAGAAGAAAGAAATGAATTGCCTTGTGAGCATTATGTGTAAATTTATCATGTGATAGTTTAGCATGGAAGTAAGAAATCATTTTAAGATGTCTTCCGAGGCTGTCAGATCTAAGCGTCATCTCAAAACAGCAATAGTAACATGTCTGGGGCATGACTGAGTGAATTGGAAGTGAGGGACCTTGAGAAAGAAGTTGAAAAGATGCCATGGAGGCAATCAGATTCAAAGAAGGGGCACATTCAGACATAAAAACTCCACAGGTACAATCCCAGTGTTAAATATAGCACCACTGTGCACATGGAAGCCTTGGGCATTCTTCATGTAATGAAACATGCAACTCACACAATAACTCATAATCTCTAACATGTATTGAGTTCTTAATTCACAGATATTGTACTAAGCATATTACATACAATATTTCATTTAATCCTCAACTCAACCACATGAAATATATACTTTTATCTCAAGTTTATGAATGAGAAAAGTTAATTTGCATCAAATTGTAAAGCTGATAAGTAACAAAGAGTTTTCTTCCAATGTGTCTAATTATAGTCCATATTCAGCTACCATGATAAACTAATATTTGCCTTATTCAGATTCTAAATTCAACAAGTACAGTTATAATTATAATTCAGATTTATATTTATATTTTCTTTTCCAAGGGAAGAATATGTGCTTGATGAAAAACTTATCTCTCCAGATTCTTATGCCATTTTATTTCTTGTTGTAAAGTAAAAAGTTGTCATAAATTTATAATTTAACCTTCGATTATATTTGATTTCTGATTAGCTTTCCAAAATAGAATATAAAACCAAAGGATAGGCACATTCTATTTCTTCAGAAATGTTAGTTGCATGTTTCATGTAATGAAACATGCAACTCACACAATAACTCATAATCAGTTTAGTAACTGATGTTTTGATCATCTACATTAGATAACACACTTCGTTAAAATAAGTATGATGTGAAAGCAGGATGTATTGTGGTATGATTTAATTTGCATTTCTTCTATTTTACTCAAAGATAAAGATTGTTTCTTTAGCATAATTTTCAAGAAAGTCTTTCACAAATGTTAGCTTTATTACCATTTGATAGAATTTCTTCTGGGAACATACAGTTTTTGAGAAGTGTATATTTTATTATTTCATTTTTTGTACTTCATTATATAGAGATAGAAGTGAAATAAAGCATTTGCTTATATCAGTTGGGATAGAAACTAGTAAAATAATTTTAATTTAACTAGACAGTCTCTTTCAAGGATGTGTAAACACCACTAAAGTTTTTATAATACTCGACAAGCATACATGTTTTTTATGAAGATTATTAGGTGATTAGACTCCTGACAACTTGGGGTATTCGTGGGGAACAATTAAAACTCTGGATGCTATCATTTAGAGTAAGAACCTGGCAGAAGTCAAAGAAACTGAATCTTATAAAAATTTATACCTAGAATTGGTAAAGGTAGCTAAATAAGCTCAGGGATCTTTAGTAATGCTTCACCAGAAATGTTTCATTTCCTTTGTTTGTTTCTTTCCTTTTTTTTTTTTCCTTTCCCTTTTTCCCTAAGCAATTTACTATAGTTTTAAAGCAACTACTGAAATGGAAAACAGGACTGACTTACTCAATGCAGTTCTTTTATTTTATTTTTTAACATGCTAACTCAATATTTGTTGAGTGCCTCCAAATGACAGATTTGGTGTTAAGATTTGAGGATTCAGTCAAACAGACAGGAGTTATGGTTGTTCTCTGTCCTCACAAAACTTACTCTCCCATTAGATATAATGCAGAAAATCTTTAAAATTTGCTCTTTTGTTTGTTTTTAATGGCTGCTGAAACTTGGAATATACTTCACATTTAGGTGTTTGCATTATTGAACACTGAGTAAAATTTATTATTAATAATTATAATACTATTTTAGCCAAGATTAAATCAAGATCATGCCTTTTTCATTTCTAAATAAGGATAAAGTGGTCTAAATGTCTCTTTAGTTTACAAGAGCCATTTGAGCCATTTTAAGCCAATTAAAATTCTAATTGTGACTTTGCATCCTAGAAAAGTAAAGACTAAAATAATCTCTTACCAATTAGAATGATTAATATCTGCAATTTTTGTTAAAAATATAAACACGCTTACTCTACTAGTAATATTATATTTCCTAAATCCTATTAATAATACAAACTGACATCATTATTACCTGAATGTTGTTTTAAATTAAAAAAAAATTAGAGATTGCAACATCAATGCAGCATAATAATACAGTAAAAAATTTACATGTATGCACCAATATTTATTATCATATATGTTTTATGTCATTCAATATTTAGTAATTTTTAGGCAGAATGAGAGAAAGACATAACTTGCATTAGTCCCTTTGATAATATTTTATAATACTCTGGTTAATTTTTAAAATAAAGTTAACGGTTTAAGAAATACTCTGTCATTTTACATCATATAGTAAAGTAATTACGAGTGATTCAAAACACATGGTTTCTGTAATATGTCAATAATTAATTACATATTTTTAAGTTAATTAAAATCTTAAGAGTTAAATAGTAGTAGTGAATCCTATTGAGCCATAAATCACCTAAATAATCAAATAAGATTGGTAGGGTTGTTAATAAGGTAAGGGTGTTTTACATCTGAAACACTATTACATTTTCTTTTTAAAAATAAATCATCGTATCTGATAAGTTATAGGAAAAGTTAAATTAATAACATTTTCAAAAGGAAATGCTGTCTTTAGAGTATTTTAGAGGGGGATAAATGTGAGCATTAACATGAGAATAAAAGACACATGGAAAAAACTGGTTTAAGTATTTTCAGATACACAGTTAATATCTTTTATAAACAATGCAAAAACTATAGAATTTCTTCTGCAATTGACATTTCGCTGCACTACGTGGACAATGGGAAAAACTTTAAAATCTCAAGCAATCATAAGTACTTTATAGTTAAATAAAAACTCTGGCAATCTCTCAGATCCCATTCTTCAGAGGAGATGGAAATTACATTCTTTGTTTGCAGATCCAAAGAATACAAAACGAGTTTTTTTTATTTTCCTCAAATCAATGAGAATGAATATCCTTAAGCATATGACAACAATTTTGTAAAAAGGTTTTGTGAAGAAAAGGTAAAAAAAAAAAACTTGGTTAAAGAAACACTTATGATTAGTAATAGAGATCTTTGTGGTTATTCAGCTAGGCAGTTGTTATGTTGTAATAGAAAAGTAATTTCTAGGTGGAATCAGTACAACTTACCCCTGATTTGAACCATTAGCCAAGGAAGCTTGCAACCCTGGGAGGCTCCTGATTACTGTTAATGTCTGCACATGCCTAGCAAGCATCACTTTGTTTCTCAGAACCCTTATCAAATAAGGCTTCTTTTATATGTGGCTTCTGAAATGAAGTACTACAAGCCCTAACCTGCTGCAGTAATAAAGGTAAACTCATTAAAGCCATGTGAAGGCTGACATAAGGCTTGGCCTTTATTTAGCTAATCTGGAGATGAATACAGAAAGCTACCATCTGGAGCTTTGTATAAATCCATAATCAAAATACTTTATAATTTAATTACTTCCAATTTTATTTGTAACTCATCATTTTCATTGTTAACTTCAAATGTCTCAGACTGAATGCATTTTTGTATTTTCAGGGATTATTACGAATTGAATTTAATTATTTATTTATTTTTTAATTCAGATATAGACAGTGGGAGAAAGACAAAGGCCTTCAGTTACTAGGGAGACCTGATGCTGAAGATTTAGTTACAACCTCAGATGGTGTTGTATAGCAAAGACTGTCAGGATAAGAGAACAGAAAAAGATCCTGCTGATGCGAAGAATGAATTTAGAATGTTATTTATTGATTCTACGATGATCTTTATAAAAGAAGTAATGCAGAGTCTGTCTTTTTCTAAAAAAGAATTATGGAACTATAATAAAGAAGGCTCAAGGAATTGATATCATTGCAAAGTAGAATAAATGAAATCTCACCTTCACCTGTGAGTTTACAGAGAGAACAGAATTTACTGGATACTTTAGAATTTTGTCAAATTAATTATATTATTATAACCTGAATCTGAAGTTCTACTTAAATACTGGCCTTACTTTTATCTTTATATTTTAAAATTACTGAATTAAGCATAAATCATTTGTATTATACTTGGTCCTGCATTATGTAAAATATATATTTCATTAATATTCTAATGAAAGAAAGTAATACTATTTGAAAATAGTAAAACTACACTATACACTAAAGTTCATCTCTTATTTGTTGCAATAAATGAAATTATATATATATGTGCATGTTTGTTTTATACAATTTGCTTTCTTTATTATATGTAGTTCACATATTATATTTGCACATTACTAATAAATTAAGACGCTATTAACATTTTATACTCTAAAGAGAGGAAATGACTTGATGGTTATATGGAGGCCACCCTAGACACTGAGCCATCTATAAATACAACAAAATATTATGATGCACATGTCCATTAATATTTAGAAAAAATATCACTTGTTATATCTTGCTTTTCTTAAGACAAGTGGAAAATTAGTTCAATTTCCTTTGATAAAGAGGTATGCCTTTGACTCATCTATTTTCCTTCTTTCCTTTTCCCTTCCTTTCTTTCTCTCACTCTCCTTTTCTCTTTCCTTCCTCCTTTCCTCCCTCCATGCCTCCATCTCTTCCTTCTTTTTTCCTTTTAAATGATTGGGAAAGTCTTCTCTGATAAGGTGACATTTGATAAAAAAATAAAATAAGTAAAATATGAGAAGAATTTAACTATGCAGACATCTGTGGAAGAGATATCTAGGTAGATCAAATAATGAGTCCAAATACCCTAGAGTGGGTTATAGAAGAACAAAGTAGAATCAACAATAGGGAGAAAGGCAGAAGAAAAAGTGATTAAGGTAATGAGTTAGACCAATATGTCTCTTTTGGTCATTTTATGGACTTTAGCTTTAATTTAAATATGACAGAAAATTTCTGAAAATTTGAAAAAAGGACATGAATTGTGTATTCAGCAATCACTCTAATTGTTGTCATGTGACTGGAATGAGGGTAGAGTGAGAGTGGGAAGAAGTGAGGCCAGGTAGGAGACTATCGAATTAGTTTAGGCAAAAGCTAAAAGTGACTTGGGATGAGAAGGTTATAGAGAAGGTGATTAACAACAACAACAACAAAAAGTCAGACTCTGGATATTGTGTAAATATAGATTTGAGAGATGAGCTGATGGATTTATTGTGAGGCATGTCCCAAATCTAACGCCTTCATATCACTTATAGTGCTATCAATCTGGTCAAAACTGTCACCATTGATCGCAAGTGTTAATGTAAGCCCTCTAATAGACCTTTCTGCTCTTGCCCATGCCCCATGCTCCATGTTTATTCTCAGCAAAGTAGCCAGGGTGATCTTTTGAAAACTTAAGACATACAATCTCAAACATTTCATCAAACTGTACCTTGTTTCCCATTTCACTTAGAGTATAAGGTCATGGTTGTTATAAATCTGTTAGATTTCAGAATCTCCTTCAGAAGATTCTCCTTCTTCAGTTTTCTTTCCTTAATGACTCTGTTTTTGACACGTTGGTTTCCTTGTTACATCTCAAAGATGTCAAGCATATTATTCCTTACCTTCCCTCTCTCTTTGTCTCTTTTTTTTAGAACACTCTTCTCCCACCTATCTTATTTCCCTCAAGTGAACTGTCTCACTCCCAAGTGTTTGAGTAACTCTTGTCTTCTCAGTGAACCCTATCTGAACTTTCCCATTTAATACTATAACTCACTTTCCTCTTCCCAATTTGCCTCATCTTGCTGTATTTTTCTTTTTTTCTAGTATTTGTCACTTTTTGAGATACTATATTATCTGCTTATAGTATATGTATTGTTTATTGTTTGTATGTATTCTCCTTCTGCATTGCAATCATTAAGAGGATTGGAATCTTTGTTTTTACCACTCTTGTACAATTGCAGAGCATAGTGTGTGGCACACAGTAGGTGCTCAATTTTGGCTGAATACATAAATATACGAATGACGACTACAAGTTTTATTACCTGAAATAATAGAAAAACTGAGTTTTATTTACTGGTCAGGAAATAATATAGAAAAAACAGGTTTGGGATGGAGGAGGAAAGGAGATCAAACATTAGTTCCTGTCACTTTAAGTTTGTGAGTACTATTTAACATGCACATGAAGAAGTTGTGGAAATAGTTAAATATCCAGTTTAAAGATCAGAGAAGGGATTTCAAACTAGATATATAAATTTAGGAGTTATTACCATGTAAATTGTCCACAAAACTATGGGACTAGATGAAATCTTCATTTATGGGTTGCTGTGACGTTATGAGGTGTTGAGAATGGAAAGGAATCAGAAAATGAAAGTGCAAAGGGACTATAAGTGAGGTGGGAGAAAAAACAAGAGTGAAGTCTCAGAAGATAGGCAAGAGAAGTATTTTAAGAATAAAGGAGTTAGAACTTGTGGTATACACTACAAACGGGTATTGAGAACACTGGACTGCAGGACTCACCCCCCACCACCTCCCCAAATGATCCTAACTTTCATACATAGCTGAGGAAATTGGAGAATCACATCCTGCCACAATAGTTCAAAGGAGCACAATCCAGCGAGCCACCTCAGGGTTGCTCTGTCCCTGGCATCCAATGGGACTATCTCTTCTTTATGTCTCCGTGCCTATGTGGTAAGGAAGAAATCTCTCAAAATTCTTGATGAGGATGAGACCACAGACCCTTTCTATTTCCAGTTCTCTAAATTTAAAAGCAAAGCTATTCTCTTCCCCAACTCTCTAAGCCTATAAGCAAAGGAAAAAGAAAACTATTCTTCCTCAATCATGATTCTTTCCAAATACTCTGTCTTATACATGGATTGAGCTTTTTAAACTCAAAAGCCAAACAAAAATAAGCAAAACAATGACATTTAGTACTTTAGTTTTCCCTGTGATTATATCTTAGTTCATATAAGACAAATTAGAAATAGGAAATCAGATTATTAAATTTTGTTAACATAATATCTGGGAAAATTAGACCTTCCTGATATAGTCATGTGGTCTACAGATATGTAATTTATAGGCAAACCCAAAACCTAATTATCACCCAATATTACTCTCCTTCCCAATCAGTCGGAATGACTATTCACATCTGGAAAATTTCTCACTCATAGGGAAGTTTCTTATCCTATGGCCGCCTCAGGACAATAATCATCAGACTATGAGTGCTCTTCCTAGTGTCTGCATTTTACAGAGGCAATAGTGGAGAGTAGTTAAGAATTGTGACTCTGGTGTCATAAGACTTGGAGTCAAGCCTGGCTCTTCCAATAACCGCTTTTGTGGCCTGAGGCAAATTACAGATTTTCATTTTTGCAAAATTAATATCATAGTAATATCTAGATTTGAGTACTGTCAAGAGGATTAAGTGACTTAATACATGTGGCACACACAAAAAAGCAAAGAAAAAGCTCTTAGCACATGGCTAGCATTCAATATATGTTAAATGATATTGTTCAAAATTCACATCTAGGGCTTGCACATAACCAAATTACATGTTCTTATGGTTTCTTGATTGTGCAAGATAAAGATGTGTCTTTGTCTTCATCTACTATTTGCTCCTGAGGGGGATCAAAGTTTTGCCACCCTAAAGCCTCCTTTTGGGATTAAGTATGAGAGATAGAAAGGTGTCAAGCAGGGGTCTGGTAATTAAATCACCCCATGTCCTATGGAAGCAAGAATTTGTCTGTCAGAAACGTTAAATTCTTCCTCAACTACTTGTACATTGCCCACTGCCTTTGAAATCTCATCACGGCACTAACTCTCTTCTTTGTCTAAAATGTCATATATATCCAATTTGACCTCATTGTCTTTGGAATTTTCATGCTTTTGTGAATTCCCCATGTGTAAATAATAAAATTTGATTTTTCTATTAATCTGCTCTATGTCATTTGAATTAGTAGCCTAGCTAGAAGAACTTAGAAGGTGGAAGGAACAGTATATTCTTAGCCCCCATATGCCTATATTTCTGCAGTTATTGCTTGAACGAAAGCAAAGTCATACACACACACACGCATGCACACACACACATAAAATACAGACAGACATTTGCTAAACAGACTCCAAAAGAGAATTCTCAAGAATGTGACTCTATCCACAATGAAATCAGCCATTGATGACATTAGGGATTCCACTTATTTTGCAGGTGTCTCAAACTTAACCATTCTAGAATGTAAATACTGCCTAAATATTCAAGCGATTTTCTCCAAAATAAAGGATTCCTTTGGTCTCAGAAAAAAAATTAAGTTGTCAGAAGAAATAAAAATAAATATAATAAACTATGTTAAAAACTAAAATAATAGAGCTCCCCTAGTTTTAAGACCTCAAAACATTTAAATATGTATAGTTCAGTTCTCAGCTAGTGAAATGCACTGGAGAGAGTCATAAAGTTTGAGTGCTCTTTAAGTTTTATTCTCTGCAATCTTCCTACTAGCAATTTTAATTCCTTCCATCCCTGGAAATATTCCTTTGACACTGTTAATCCTTGAGTTAGTTATCTTTGTTTTCTCTTTATCAAAACTTTAAGACTAGTTCCCCATTTTCTTACTATCTGCTCACTTTTTAATCTTTTTCAATCTCCCTTATGCTTCCACAATCCTGAAATAATTTTCTTGATGATGACCAGTCTTCCAAAGCCCTCAAACTCTCTTTTCTTGACATCTAAAATAAAATTTTAGTTCTACAGTTTACTAGTTACATGACTCTGGTAAACATTAAAATTTTGTAAATCTCAGATTTTTACATTTCAGATTTGTTGTAAAGAGAAAATTCTAAAATATATCTGAAAATACACAACACAGTAAAATACTAATAAATATGATTTTCCTTTCTGACCTTGCCCATCCTGCCCTTATCCCCACTATTTAAATCTTTTGACTCTGGCTGCCTCCTTGAGATTCCCTGTTCTCTTGGCTTATATGATACTGAACTGACTATTCCCTTGCCCTTCCTTCACTGTTCCAGCCCTGTCTTTCTGGCTCTAAAGTGAAGTAGATTCATATTTATGGCACTGTATGATTTAGCCCTCAGTTTTTCCCAGTCTTTCTCCCACTGACCTAGTCCATGTTAATGAAAATCAAGGCTTGTAATTTCAAATTCACATGACTCAAATTAACTTTATCTTTGTTGAAAAAAATCAATTCTTCATTTTGTTGTTTCCGTATAAGCCATCATTATAAATCCTTCAGCCTTGATCTTGCCATGACTCTAGGCATAACCATGACCAACTAGGTTATTATTTGATCGATGCTAAATATTACAGAGTTTTTTTCTGAACTGATTATTTTTCCTATAGCTTAATGTCAAATCAATTTCACATTAAAAGAATAGCTCTGATCATGTCACTCCCATTAGCTTGTAAAACTTAATACAAGTTCTGCTATTACTCAATCACTTGCTTACTACCTTTGTTCTATTGAACAATATACAGACAGTATCATATTTATAGATCAGGAGAGTCTAAGGAAGTGGGTATCCTCCGTGTCCATTACTCAAATCATTGTCAGAAAGATTAAGCAGGCCATACAAGACCACAAGATTTTTTCATTCTCAGAACTGTAGGCTTCAAAATCTGTGCTCTTCTTACCCTACTATATTGCCTCCAAGACAAACTAGAAATCCTCTTCTTGAGTCCTTATCATCCGTCCTTGAGCTTTGTTTCAGTTTTATTGTCTACTTGCTTTCAAATACTATATTATTCTCGAGTAAAACAAAACTATGCATATGACATTATTAAAAAGGAAAAACTATAGGGACAGAAAACAGAGGGGTTGACCACAAATGAGTATGGGAAAACTTTTGTAGTCTTGGAAATGTTTCACATTGAGACTGTAATGGTGGTTATGGTTATGTGACTGTATGTGTTTGTCAAAACTCATATAATAGTACACTAAAGAGAATTAATTTTATGAAATATAAATTATACCTAGATTTTTTTTTATTAGTCAGAGTTCTCCGGGGAAGTAGAATCAATAAGAGAGATATAGATAGATAGATATGGATGTAGGTTAGATTATATATAGATAGATGATTTAGATATAGATGATATAGATATAGATGAATCTATATGTAATTGATTATATAAATGTATTTATTTGATTATGGAAGCTGACTGATTCCAAGATCTGCAGGGTGAATTGACAAGTTGAAAACTAGGATAGCTGAGGATATACTTACATTCTGAGTTCAAAGGCCTAAGAATCAGGAGAGCTGGTCTTGTATTTCCAGTCTGAAGTCTGACAGGCTTGAGAGCTAGGAAGAGCCAATGTTTCAGTTTGAATTTAAGGCAAGAAAAAAACCAATGTTCCAGTTCAAAGACATTCAATCAGGCAGGAAGAATTCTCTCTTACTCAGGGGAGGGTCAGTCTTTTTGTTCTGTTCAGGTCATCAACTGGTTAGATTAGTCCTATCCACATTAAGGAAGGCAATCTGCTTTACTCAGTCTACCAAATTAAATGTTAATCTAATCCCAAAACACCCAGAATAATGCTTGACTAAATATATGGACACTCCATGGCCAAGTCAAATTGACACATAAAATTAATCATCACTACTATTCATATTCATAACCCTTAATATTAAACATTCTAACTCTTAATATTTGTGCCATTGCACCTGTCAGACTTTGCTTCTTATCATACTCAAATACACTACATTTGTTTCAGTCCATCTGATTTCTTTATTTCTCTTATAGATACCCTGCATATTGAGTAATGTTTCCACTTTCTCATTTGTAATCTGTCATTACTTGAAAAGCTACCTTCTTTTTTATGAGTCAACTACTACATTTTCAGGACCCAGTTTCAGAATTACTGACTTCAACATGTACAAATAAAATAAATTACTTATCTATGCATTAATAACTGTAACATTTAGGAGGGTGATTTCAATAAAAGTCAGTAGATTATTTGAACCATTTATATTAATATTAGAGTTTGAAAATTTTATGTATTTAAAATAATTTAAATATTCAAATGGCCAAGAGAAAGACAGCAAAGGACAAATAAAATGAATGATTTTAAATACATGATTTTTGTCATGCTTGATGTTAGCATTTTTACAAGATATCCTAATTTATTCTCACAACAATAATTTTACAAAATATTAGTAATAAGATTATAAATGAATAATCAGACATACAGACCCTAAAAAATTTGCAATGGTTCAAAATATAAGTACTGACTGGATAATCGTACCCAGTTTTAAAATATTGATTATGTCTTATTCTAAAGTTACATCTATGACTCAGTTAGATATTGTTTCCTATATTTTAACATATACTTACAAATAATTACTGGCTATTATGACTGCATTTGTTAGGTTCATTTATACAAGTTGTTTTCAGGGGTTATTAGTAACATCCATAACACACATGCCTGTTCATTGTGGTTTAGAGGTAAATATAATTCAGTTTTAAATGACTGTCTATGAAATACGTGGGTAATCTTTAGAGAATATAGTTTTTATATGGAAAATTGGGGTCTGTAATATGTTTGCATTTTCAGTAGAAAGATTATAATACCTTGATAACCTGAGTACACTTCCAAAGAAAGTGAATGCCAAGGCAATGTACATGACAAACATAACTAGTTTCCGTGCTACCAAGTAAAGTGCCTGTTTTATTTTCTACGAGAGACCTAGAGAATACTAATAAGAAAATAACATTTGTGTTTTAAGGCAGACTTTCAAGATCAGCTCATTGAAAATAAATTATAAAATAAG
>NW_011888845.1:4160367-4171465 GCF_000151845.1 Pteropus vampyrus | reverse complement strand
GAATAGTCACTCATTATTCCTGGAGTAATAGATTATATGCATATAATTGGAATCAAGACGTCAGCTGCCTTTGGGTACCACATTTTTCAACTTATTGCATTAGCCCTCTTTTTTAATAGCCTATTAAAACTCTACTTGAGCCTTCATGTACTGGAAAAACAAGCATATTCTAAAATTTTTTTCTTGAATTATTGGCAGTGGGAATGGTTATTTCCTTAGAGCTCTTCCTTGTGACTCTCAGCTCCAGTTTTTTACCTTTACTAAATTTTCCATTTGTTTTCTCGATTCTTGTCGGTGTTAGGTTTTCAGACCTCATTGATCACCAGGGGATGTTATTCCAATTCCTAACTTTTCAACATACCATTAAAACAAGGCTGTGAACCAACATTTTACTAAAAATTTGAGGAAAATGTTGAAAACTAATAGCATAGTACAATATCAGCAACAACTAAAAGTTGAATGCTAGCCACTATTAAACCAGATTTTATTGACCATTTGTCACCTTAGAATATTTCTCACTGATTTTCCTCCATAGCTTGGATTGGATGTAACTGTTCAATGTCTCCTGCTTTGTCTTCCCACCACCTTTTTTCTAATTTTCCATAGATGCCAAATTTGCCTTATATTACTGTAAAAAAATAATAATTTTATTTTTGTGTTATTATTCTAGCTAGCTTAAGACTCATAGTAACTTCTAAATTCACTGGCAAACATGTTTTTTCTTTTTAATTAAAAAAAATATATATTTACTCCATAGGCTAATTATGCCACATTCCTAAGTGATATACATCAGTTGTGTTTTTCTTAAGTCATATATTTGTCAACGTATCTATATAATGAAATCTTTATGAGCTTTATAAAATATACTTTACTCTGAGTGGAATAGACTTTGTAGGTTTATATTCTGAAGATTTAGCATTCAAGAATTATATTAAATATTTGATCTTAAATCATACACCACGATCAAGTGGGATTTATCCCTGTGATACAAGGACAGTTCAACATATGCAATTAAATAATTATAATATACTACATTAACAGAATGAAGGCTAAAAATCATATAATCTCAATAGATGCAGAAAAAGCATTTGATAAAATTCAACAATCTTTTGTGATAAAAACTCTCAACAAAGCAGGCATAAAAGGAATGTAACTCAAAATAATAACCAACATCATGCTCAATGGTGAAAAGCTGAAATTTTTCCCATTAAGATTAGGAGTAAAACAACGATTCCCACTCTTACCACTTATATTCATCACAGTACTGGAAGCCCTAGTCAGAGGGATTAGGCAAGAAAAATAAGTAAAATATATGCAAATTATAAAAAGAAATGAATTGTTTCTGTTTGCAGACAATATGATCTTATATATACAAAATCCGAAAGACTCCATCCAAAAACTGTTAGAACTAATAAAAATTTCAGTAAAAGTTGCAGGATATAAAAATCAATATATGAAAATCAGTTGTGTTGCTATATACTAACTAAAAAAAAAGTATTAAAAACTCAATTTACAATACCATAAAAATATAAAATACTTAGGAATAAATTTAACCAAGGAGGTGAAAGAACTGTACACTGAAAACTATAAGACACCAATGAAAGAATTTTAAATAGATGCAAATAAACAGAAAATGATCCTGTATTCATGAGTTAGAAGAATTATATTTTGAAAATACCCATGCTACCCAAAGCAATCTACAATTTATACATGAATTTTCCACTCTCCTAGCCCCCAGTTTGTTCAAGGGTTAACTACATATATAAATATTATTTAGTAATAAAAAAGAAGGAAATCCTGCAATGTGCAATAATGGGCGAATCTGGAGAATGATACATTAACTGAAACAAATCAGATAAAGACAAATACTGCATGATGTCACCTATATGTGGAACCTAAAAAAGTTGAACTCATGGTAATAGAGAGTAGAATGGTGGCTTCCAGTGGCTGGAGGGTGAACTGGGATTAATAAGGAGATGTTGGCTAAAGAGTACAAAGTTTTAGTTAAGATGAATATGTTCATGGAATCTAGCATACAGCATGGTGATTATAGTTAATAATATTGTATTGTTTAATTAAAATTTGCTAAGAGAGTAGATATTGTTTTCACCACATGTAAAAAATGATAACTATGTGAGGTGTTAGATGTATTAATTAACTTGATTGCGGTAATCATTTCACAATGTAGACTTGTAGAAACATCATGTTCTACACCTTTGAAAAAAAAACAAATAAAAAAATAAACAAATGGCCCACAAAAAACTATTTGTTTCTACAATTGTATTTTTACTTATTAATCTAATACATGGAAAAAAATCCATTAAATGTCTATTTTCACTAGAATAGCTTAAACGTTTTAAATGAGAACTCTTTCTATAGTGTATAACTTTATTCTCATTTGAAATCTATCTATAATGCATCCATCTGGGATTTTCCAGCCAAGCAAATATCAATCACAGTTATTTATAAGTTCCTGGAGAGAACTCTTTTTTTTTTTTTTTTTCTAATGTTTTCTTTTATCAAAAACAGAGGCAATTTCTATCCTTGGTGTTAGTGATTACAAAATTTACATTTTTTTCCATTGTGTCAGGAAGGCATAAATTACAGAGCCAGTTGTTCTTAAACTGTTTGATAAACTATATATTCTCTCCCAAATAGAACAACACAAACATAAACAGAAAAGTTAAAAATGACTTAAGTGGACAATAATCTTGAGAAAATAATTAAGATTTTTTTAGTAAGTCCTGTTTATCTATGAAGCCCTTCTTCACCCTCTTTTGTGATTCATGTCAATCTACCCAAACCATCGCCTCCTTGACATTCTAGTATCCTCTACCTTTATGTTACCCTTTAATATGCCCTACCAAGTAGGTTCCCCTACTGAGTAGGTTCCTTGTACTGAGACGCATGCATCCACAGCAATTCTCCACTCTCTAAATCTGTCTCTCCCTGTTCTACAGTAAAACTAACAACATAAGCTTTAGATTATCTATCAATGCTTAGCTCGTGTACAAATCATTAAATCTAGGAAATTTATGTTTAAAAAATAAAGCAACTCAGAGGCAATTTTATGGTTACAGCTTAATATTTCAAGAAGTTTTTGAAAACTTAAAAAAGTATGGTAAACAATGCATAAGGGGGACATTTATGACTGGGTTTCTTAGTATCCTTTAATTTAAACTAAACATGCAACAAATTGCCAAAATCTAACAAGATACCAACCTTGAGAGATTTAGTGGCAACAGAAGAACACTAATTTCTCCTAGTTTTCCCATGTTTACAGACACATATTTAGTTTTACCTTATCAAGAGAAGATCTGTTAAAAAGTATTTTTATTTTGCTTTGATGATTTGTTTAGGATATCATGAATACTTTTTTCCCTTTAATAAATCTGATTTGACATATGTTTAAAACCTATTTAAACACAAGAGCACAAACTATTTAAGGTTTAAATATTTGAACAAAGTTTTTCCATTATAATTCAAAAATTCCTCTGAAAAAAAGCCAGTTAAATGAACATGCCCTGTTTTCAGTCACATTAACTTAAACAAATGCCTAATTTTACTTTGCACTAGGTCTTTCTTCTCTTGTCATAGATACAGAAATTGAATTCTGGTTATCACTGCCATGCAGATGTAATGTACATTTATCTTCCTACTCTTCAGTGATATATAAGATAAATCATTGGTACTAGAGAAATATGTGTTAGGTATTAAATCATTCATGTCAGTTGCCAAGTTATCTCACTTAATTAAAAAGGGGACTTAAGTAAAAAGGGGGAAACTTTGGCTCCTGATTCTTTCTGTGTATTTTTTTTTATTTAGTTAATGTCAACTGAATCTCAACTACTTGGGTGTGTAAGACAATGAGTACTATTCTAAGGCTTGAGTTCTTTTCTGTAAAATACTGAAATTTATTTACCCATTATCATTCAGGCTGAGTTATGAATGTGCACTTTTTTCTTTCTTGAGCTTAAATAGTTACATCTTTAAAGACTCTCCCAAAGCACAAATTAATGTAATTTTTGTCTGCCATGTGAATAGACTCTAATATATATGATAATTTGGTTCAAACTAGTTGATAGAATTCATTTTATGTTAAGATAATAACCATGAATTTTACAATTAAATTTCCCCATTGGCTACTTGTTGGACAAATGCATTGATTTAAAATTACTCTCATTACTTAGAGATACTTTATTCCCAGACTAGCATAATTTACACAGCACACTTTTAGTATGCTTTGGTATATATTGACAATGAAAGTGATAATTTTTAAAAACTTTTTCCTCATAAACTGCATATATGCAATCAGCTGTCAAGACCTTTCTTTTTGTAGATCAATTTTTCTTGGTTTTAATATTTTGTCAGACATTAAGTTTAGTTTTTAATGATTATTGAAACAATTTCCAGCTTATTTTAAACAGTAAAGACTGCCGAACTACTTTTTCTTTATAAATTTCAGATATTGACTAATTATTGGTCTCGCTGATACTACTTTGAACATGTTTTACACACTCACACATCCCTACACATACACTCATTTTCCTCATTTTTGGGGTAATTGTATTAAAGTCTTCAATAAAATTACTTCAATCACCAATAAATTGTGTTATAGCTTTATGTAGCTATGTCAAAGAAAAAAATTGCAGCAGATGAATTTAAACTGGTAAGGGAGACTTTATTAAGACTGTAGCAATGCAGAAGTGAGACCAGAACACTGTCTAAACTCAACTCTGCTAAAACAAAAGGTAGGGGTGTTTTAAGTACTGAGAGCTAGAGTGAGAAAGTACCTGAGAACGTTAGGAGAGAGGTTGACAAATGAAATGTATGGTATACATTGAGTTATTTCTGAGTTTGCTAGTGTTTTTCTCTGTGATGATGCCATCTGTGTTTGCAAATTGGTGTCCATAAGAAATTAGGCTCCTACCCTCCCCCACACACTGGAAGATAGGGGCACAATCTTTTTTGATGATTATATTTCAAAGGAATGACTCCTAAGTCTTTGAGAAAGACATTTCTGGGTCATAAAACTGGCAAAAAGCTTTTTTATGTGAGTTTACATCTAAAAGAGTCAGAGAAAGAATTTAAAATTATAAGTTTTCTCAAGAAAATGATCTAAGAAAAGAGAGGTCAAGGCCTAGATTAGGAAGTCCATGTAAACTTTAGTCAAGCAGAGGGAAATGTTAATACACTGACTAGAATTAATAATAATTTATACTTTTGAGCATCTATCTCTCAGCTATAAAGTTTTCAACTGTCAGGTCACTACTTTGCCTTACCAAAAACAATATACATTTCATAAGGCAGGCTTTTTGTTCTATGTTCTAAATGCCTAGAAGAATGCTTGATGTATAATTAGTTTTCAATAAATATCTGTGAATAAGTGAATTAATTAGAGACAATTTTATTCCTAATACATTCATTTCAGTAATATAAATACTAGAATTTACAATTATTTTTTCTAGAGATGACGTAGCCATTCAAAATAATTTTGTCACTACATTAGTATGACACTTACCCTTCATCCTAAATATTCAAGCAAGTTAAATGTATTCAAAAACAGATGAGTAACAGGAAAAAGGAGAGTACCAACTAAATATATTGTAGAATTGGTGAATAATATCTAATGTTAAAGTACTTTATTAAGACCCTAAGTCACTTTTCCTTTATCCTCTCCATTTCAATTCTTCATTCGCCTATCCATTCTCCACCCAATAGGCAAGGTTGTATTGTTAAAACATAACTTTGATCATATCACTCTCCTGATTATAACCCTTGAATCATACACATAAACGCACGTGCGGACACACACAGAGCAATAAATTAGTCTAAGTACTTTACATTTATAAACTTAAATATTCCTCAAAACATCTCTTTGGAGTAGGTGCTATTACTATCTCCATATTTGCATGTGACAAATCTGAAGTAAAGAAAGTTAAGTAACTTCTCCAAAGTCACACAGCTACTAAGTGCTAGAAGGTAGATTCTATTCACAGTCTGGTTGCAGTCTGTGCTCTTAACCACTACCCAAATTATAACATCTTCGTCTTGGACTACAGAGCTCTGCATGATTTAGCCCCTGTGTACATTTCCACCTTCACCTCATTTGGCTCTCCTCCCAATATAGCATGGTTCAGCCCTACCAAATTTGTTATTCTTCTCAACTACACTGAGACCCTTCCTGCTTCCAGCCCTTAAATTATTCTAATTTTTCTGCACCCCAAATTCTCCCCCATTGCTGGGTTGTTGGCCCTTCTCCTTCATCAGGTCTCAACCTAAAGGTTAGTCCTCTTATCTCTTTATTTAAATACCTCCTTACCTTCCCCCCTCATCATCATTACTCCCCCAATTCTATTCATTTCCTTTACTCATTTTATCACACTTTGTACATAAATATATATATATGTATATATATATATATATATATATTTGTTTGTTTGTTTGTTTTTATTCTCTGATTCTTCTCTAGACTTTAAGCTCAATAAAGACAGGGAACAATTCACAATGTGTACCTGTTTCTTAGTATAGTAGGACTATAATAGATATTTATTGAATAAATAAAACATAGTTATGATTCCAATAAAATTTATTTTATATGTATGTGTATCTGGATGCATAAATGAATTCAAAATGTATATAAACTTGATCAGCATCAGGAATGAGTTTTATTGTTTTCTGTCAAGCTACATCAGGCTGAAGGTAGAGTCGAGGTAGAAAAAGGAAATGCATCTTTTCTATTATAGCTTAGTATCAGCTAGATATAGTCTAGTTCAAATTTTATATTCAAAAGATTGGGGGTTAAGGAGGTAAATTCAGAAACCTTCTCATCTCCATTGTCTCTTAGTTTCAAAGGTGTTTAGGTAGAGTGCAGCGGCTTCAAAGTATCTGAAGGCCTCAAACTTCTGATGCTGCCACCAACGACAAATGTCACACTGCAGAGACAGTGCTGCCACCACTCTAATGTTTCTCCAAGGTTGTTGTTTTAATGAAGGCTACTGATTTACTATTATTGCTGTCTTTATGGGCACCTGTGCTGCTGTCCCAGGGGTACACTGATTTATGCCCAATTTCTCTGTTGCTTTAGTGTCCAACTCCCACTTCCCAAACACACACACACACCTTTCACAGTGAAACAGCAGCTGCTTTCATTCTTTGTGTACCCTGGACCCTATAGAAAACCTTCTTGACCAATAAAATAATTCATGCTAGATAATATCTTACTGCATCCCAAGGTTGTTTTCGTATATCAGTTTTTTATTTGTTTGTTTCTTTCTTTGTTTTTAGGTGAGGCAAACCTTGGTTGACCTAACAGATTGCAAGGGATAAAAAAAAATCCCTTATTTTTTTTTATTTTTTGCGCCTACAGCACATGGTCTTCCTAAGTGGTCTCCCATCCAAGTACTAACCAGGCCCAACTCTGCTTAGCTTCCGAGATCAGATGGGATCGGGCTTGTTCAGGGTGGCGTGGCCATAGAGTATAGCTTTTATAATTGTCCATGTACTGAGTTTCAGCAGAGATCTTAATTTCTTCATAAAGCTTTGAGTCTCTGCCCAGTGTCCTTTTATTCCAACCTGAAAGATGTGCTATGTGCCAAGCAGGTCTAGTGGTAAAGAACTTCCTCAGCATTGGTTTATCTAGGAATGTCTTAAGGTCTCCCTCATTTTCAGATAGTTTTGCCAGATATATGATTCTTGGTTAATAGCTTTTTTTCCTTCAACACTGTGAATACGTCAACCCACTGTCCCCTGGTCTCCATAGTTTCTGTTGAGAAATCTGCTCATTATCTTATTGGCAAAAATATGATGAAGCTACCTCCTCTCAGCTTTACAGATGTTAATAATGTACCTTATCTTATTCAACAGAACATTTTCCTATAATATCATGGTATCAGTTAACTTGTAGCATCATTTTTAAGAAAAAAGAATTGAATATTTTAAGTGTAGATATTCTAAGGTCTTTAAAAGACAAAAATTATTACAGATCTTCAAGTTATAAATGAAAAAGTCACTGAAGCATCCTGCAGATTTTAATTTATAATAAAGTAAATATCAATCTTTACTATCTCACATAAACAAAAAGCTCTTGGGGGTCTGTATTTGTTTTTGTTTTTGTTTTGTTTGTTTTGTTTATTTTTTTTAAGTGTAAAAATATAAGATCTTGAGACCAAGAAGTGAGGAAACCACTGGTTTATATCCAGCCATGATTGGTCCATGTCTTGCTCTGACCTCATAAAGCACCATTGTGATGGAATTAGAAAAAACTCCTATAAAAGGCCCTGACTTGGCTGAAGTTTTTGTCCTTAGAGCCCAGGAAGCTGATTTGTGGTGACCTGTTGGACTTGGACTAGTTAGCTTGTTTTCTTTTGTTGTTGTTGTTTTGCTTATTTTTCCTCTTGACTTTACTTTCTTTTTCTTTTTTTTATTCCCCTTTTTCTTATTTTTTCTTTTTTCTTTGTTCTTTTTTCTTTTGTTTCAATATTTTCATTTTCTTTTCCTGTTTTTTTCTTTGTTCTTTTCTCATATTTTTTGTTTCTTTGTTTTCTCATTTTTTTTCTTTGAAAATTTTTTCAGTTAATATTGGTAGTTAGCATCGTTAGTACATTTAGTAGAGTTACTATTGGTATTGTTAGTATAGTTAGCATTGTTTAGTAGTATTAGCACAGTTAATTAGTATAGTTAGCATTGTTTATTAGTATTAGCACAGTTAATTAGTATAGTTAGCTTTGTTTATTAGTATTAGCACAGTTAGCATAGTTAGTATTGTCTGCTAGTATAGTTTACAGTGATAGTATTATCAGTTAGTGTAGTTAGTGGTCACTATGCCACATGACTTTGCAGCCACCTCTATTGGCCACTACCAGCTCTTGCACACCATTGGCGAGGGCAGCTTTGCCAAGGTGAAGTTGGCCCAACATATTCTTACTGGGGTAGAGGTGGCTGTCAAAGTCATTAATCGGCGGGGCGCCTATCGACCTTTACAAGAAATAAAAACCATGAAAAGCCTGAACCACCCCAATATTGTAAAATTATATCAGGTGATTGACACCGAATACACCATCTTCCTTGTAATGGAGCACGCGAGCAGAGGGAGCTTATCTGAATATCTTCAGCGTTTTGGCTGTATGAAGGAGCACGAGGCCCAAGGCATCTTTCGACAGCTGATTTCGGCTGTGCATTATTGCCACCAGAAGGGCATCGTCCACAGGGACCTGAAGCCAGGGAATGTGCTTTTGGATGCTGAACTGAATGTAAAACTAGCAGACTTTGGACTCAGCAGTGCACATGTTGGCCACAAGCTGTGTACTTTCTGTGGCAGCATTCCTTATGTCGCCCCAGAGGTCTTCCTGGGACAAGGCTACGATGGCCCCGGAGCTGACGTATGGAGCCTGGGAGTTATCCTTTATGAAACTATTACCGGAAAATTGCCTTTTATGGCAACAGACTTGACTGTGCTACGGAAGAAGATCCTGAAAGGACGATGCCAAGTCCCCTATTTCGTGTCCTTTTTGTGCAAGAACATTCTGAAAAAAATTTTGACACTTGATCCCCAAAACCGAGGAACTCTTGAAGAATTGATGAAGGACCCGTGGGTAAACATGGGGCAGGAAGACCTCGAGCCTTATACGGAGCTGCTCTGTGACAACGTAAACCCCCAGGTGATCCAGGAGATGCTGCCCTTGGGCTTTGAGCAGCGACAAATTGAAGAGGCAGTCACAAGTGGAAAGTACAACAGCGTGTTGGCCACATACCTAATTTTGAAACACAAAACACCTAAGGTGAAGTGCCGCACTATCAGAATAAGGCCATTCCCTGCTGCGGAGTCCTTCCTCGACAGCTACGGGCCTTCCTGGACCCACGGCGATCAGCCATCAGGCCAGGAGGCCAAAGAGCCAGTCACTCCCCAAGCCAGCCTAGACTTGAGGACTGCCACCCCCAGCCCAGCCCTGCAGCGTGGCCCGGTGGACTCTTCTACTCATGGCACCAGCAGCAACTGCAATGGCAAAGCCGCAGAGGGAATCGATGGGGAAAACGCCCTTCCTGCCGAGCAGCCTGATGGTGTGACCTCAACCTCTTCCTTGGGCCATGGCCAGGGCTGTCGGAGGTTGGCTAGGAGGTTTTGGAACTTTGTAGTGAGGCACGTCTGCTCTAAGAAGCATTGTGGCAAACTGGGTAAATGGGCCCAGGTGAAACCAATGTAATTGTGGACGGCCAAGGCAGAGTCAGAGTCAACAACAGGGGAGCTCAAGCTACTCTCCCTGCATTTTAAATGCCAAAGTCGAAAATGCTGAGCTCCGGGGAGGCTGGCAGTGTGGGACAGGAGATCAGCCAAAGGCTGGACGCAAACAACTGTGAGTGGGAACAGTGCAAGGAGTTTGTGAAGGACTTGGTCCAGTGGACGATGAAGGTGTGCAAACTGTCTCAGCGTTCTCTGTACAGGATTGAAATCAGCATGGTGCCGGGTATCTCTGTGGCCTTCAGGAGTATCGTACTCTGGTGAGCTTGGAGGACAGCCTGGAGTTCGCTGAGGGACAAGAGGAGAGGACCCTCACTGGAGATCTACACCTGGACCCCCACCCGGGTAAAACTTCAGAGACTGGACTCTTTTTCCTGGGGCCCTTCTCCCTGCCTCTGCTCCTCTCTTCTTCCATGTTCGTGAGGAAGGGGGTGGTTCTTATTAAAGTACTTGGTTTTCCCCAAGTCTTAAAGTGTATGCTCCACAAAAAAACAAACAAACAAACAAAACAAAACAAAACAAAAAAAACCTGTGTGATGCAATGGTTTTCATTATATTCACAGGTATAAGCAACCATCACTAGAGTTAATTTTAGAATATTTTCATTACCTTGAAAAACTCCTTACTCTTTAGCTGTCATTTCCATCTGCCACATCGCTCTCCCCCAGCCTGAGGCAACCACTAATCTACTTTCAATCTCTATAGATTTCTCTATTCTGGACTTTCATATGAATGGAATCATATAATATGTGGTCTCTTGTGACTGGCTTGTTTCACTCAGCATAATGTCTTCAAGGTTCGTCTATGTTATAGCATATATTAATACTTCATTCTTTATTATGGCTGAATAATATACATGTC
>NW_011888845.1:4157563-4160317 GCF_000151845.1 Pteropus vampyrus | reverse complement strand
TATATATTTGTTTGTTTGTTTGTTTGTTTGTTTGTTTTTATTCTCTGATTCTTCTCTAGACTTTAAGCTCAATAAAGACAGGGAACAATTCACAATGTGTACCTGTTTCTTAGTATAGTAGGACTATAATAGATATTTATTGAATAAATAAAACATAGTTATGATTCCAATAAAATTTATTTTATATGTATGTGTATCTGGATGCATAAATGAATTCAAAATGTATATAAACTTGATCAGCATCAGGAATGAGTTTTATTGTTTTCTGTCAAGCTACATCAGGCTGAAGGTAGAGTCGAGGTAGAAAAAGGAAATGCATCTTTTCTATTATAGCTTAGTATCAGCTAGATATAGTCTAGTTCAAATTTTATATTCAAAAGATTGGGGGTTAAGGAGGTAAATTCAGAAACCTTCTCATCTCCATTGTCTCTTAGTTTCAAAGGTGTTTAGGTAGAGTGCAGCGGCTTCAAAGTATCTGAAGGCCTCAAACTTCTGATGCTGCCACCAACGACAAATGTCACACTGCAGAGACAGTGCTGCCACCACTCTAATGTTTCTCCAAGGTTGTTGTTTTAATGAAGGCTACTGATTTACTATTATTTCTGTCTTTATGGGCACCTGTGCTGCTGTCCCAGGGGTACACTGATTTATGCCCAATTTCTCTGTTGCTTTAGTGTCCAACTCCCACTTCCCAAACACACACACACACCTTTCACAGTGAAACAGCAGCTGCTTTCATTCTTTGTGTACCCTGGACCCTATAGAAAACCTTCTTGACCAATAAAATAATTCATGCTAGATAATATCTTACTGCATCCCAAGGTTGTTTTCGTATATCAGTTTTTTATTTGTTTGTTTCTTTGTTTGTTTTTAGGTGAGGCAAACCTTGGTTGACCTGACAGATTGCAAGGACCTTGTCAGTTTACAATCCCTTATTTTTTTTATTTTTTGCGCCTACAGCACATGGTCTTCCTAAGTGGTCTCCCATCCAAGTACTAACCAGGCCCAACTCTGCTTAGCTTCCGAGATCAGATGGGATTGGGCTTGTTCAGGGTGGCGTGGCCATAGAGTATAGCTTTTATAATTGTCCATGTACTGAGTTTCAGCAGAGATCTTAATTTCTTCATAAAGCTTTGAGTCTCTGCCCAGTGTCCTTTTATTCCAACCTGAAAGATGTGCTATGTGCCAAGCAGGTCTAGTGGTAAAGAACTTCCTCAGCATTGGTTTATCTAGGAATGTCTTAAGGTCTCCCTCATTTTCAGATAGTTTTGCCAGATATATGATTCTTGGTTAATAGCTTTTTTTCCTTCAACACTGTGAATACGTCAACCCACTGTCCCCTGGTCTCCATAGTTTCTGTTGAGAAATCTGCTCATTATCTTATTGGCAAAAATATGATGAAGCTACCTCCTCTCAGCTTTACAGATGTTAATAATGTACCTTATCTTATTCAACAGAACATTTTCCTATAATATCATGGTATCAGTTAACTTGTAGCATCATTTTTAAGAAAAAAGAATTGAATATTTTAAGTGTAGATATTCTAAGGTCTTTAAAAGACAAAAATTATTACAGATCTTCAAGTTATAAATGAAAAAGTCACTGAAGCATCCTGCAGATTTTAATTTATAATAAAGTAAATATCAATCTTTACTATCTCACATAAACAAAAAGCTCTTGGGGGTCTGTATTTGTTTTTGTTTTTGTTTTGTTTGTTTTGTTTATTTTTTTTAAGTGTAAAAATATAAGATCTTGAGACCAAGAAGTGAGGAAACCACTGGTTTATATCCAGCCATGATTGGTCCATGTCTTGCTCTGACCTCATAAAGCACCATTGTGATGGAATTAGAAAAAACTCCTATAAAAGGCCCTGACTTGGCTGAAGTTTTTGTCCTTAGAGCCCAGGAAGCTGATTTGTGGTGACCTGTTGGACTTGGACTAGTTAGCTTGTTTTCTTTTGTTGTTGTTGTTTTGCTTATTTTTCCTCTTGACTTTACTTTCTTTTTCTTTTTTTTATTCCCCTTTTTCTTATTTTTTCTTTTTTCTTTGTTCTTTTTTCTTTTGTTTCAATATTTTCATTTTCTTTTCCTGTTTTTTTCTTTGTTCTTTTCTCATATTTTTTGTTTCTTTGTTTTCTCATTTTTTTTCTTTGAAAATTTTTTCAGTTAATATTGGTAGTTAGCATCGTTAGTACATTTAGTAGAGTTACTATTGGTATTGTTAGTATAGTTAGCATTGTTTAGTAGTATTAGCACAGTTAATTAGTATAGTTAGCATTGTTTATTAGTATTAGCACAGTTAATTAGTATAGTTAGCTTTGTTTATTAGTATTAGCACAGTTAGCATAGTTAGTATTGTCTGCTAGTATAGTTTACAGTGATAGTATTATCAGTTAGTGTAGTTAGTGGTCACTATGCCACATGACTTTGCAGCCACCTCTATTGGCCTCTACCAGCTCTTGCACACCATTGGCGAGGGCAGCTTTGCCAAGGTGAAGTTGGCCCAACATATTCTTACCGGGGTAGAGGTGGCTGTCAAAGTCATTAATCGGCGGGGCGCCTATCGACCTTTACAAGAAATAAAAACCATGAAAAGCCTGAACCACCCCAATATTGTAAAATTATATCAGGTGATTGACACCGAATACACCATCTTCCTTGTAATGGAGCACGCGAGCAGAGGGAGCTTATCTGAATATCTTCAGCGTTTTGGCTGTATGAAGGAGCACGAGGCCCAAGGCATCTTTCGACAGCT
>NW_011888845.1:4155992-4156337 GCF_000151845.1 Pteropus vampyrus | reverse complement strand
TTCATTATTTTGCCTGTAGCTATTCAGTTGTCCCATTGCCATTTGTTGAAAAAATGATTCTTTCCCCCATTAAGATGGTCTTGGCACCTTTGTCACAAATTAGTTGGCCATATATGTGAGGGTTTATTTCTGTATTCTCAATGTTGTTCCAGTGTATTATGTATCTGTCATTATGCTAACACAACATAGTCTTTTTTTTTTTCATTTTTAGAGAAGCTTTTCTTTTTTTTAGTTAATTTATTAATTCTAATTAGTTTCAAGTATACAGTACATTGGTTAGACATCTATATAGTTCATAAAACGATCCCGCCAATTGCTCCCTTCCTCCCCTGGCCCTCCACCTAG
>NW_011888845.1:4141700-4155942 GCF_000151845.1 Pteropus vampyrus | reverse complement strand
TCATTTTTAGAGAAGCTTTTCTTTTTTTTAGTTAATTTATTAATTCTAATTAGTTTCAAGTATACAGTACATTGGTTAGACATCTATATAGTTCATAAAACGATCCCGCCAATTGCTCCCTTCCTCCCCTGGCCCTCCACCTAGACAACATATTAAAGCTAACTGCATTTCCTATGCCATGCTCCCCATCCCTGTGATCATCCATCAGCTACTAATTTGTACTTCTTTAATCCTTCACCCCATTCTCCTAGCTCCCCAAACTCCCCTGCCCTCTGTCCATCACTAAATTGTCCACTATATTTGTGAGTCTGTTTTTGATTCATTTGTTCTTTTTGTTCTTTAGATTCTGCAGATAAGTGAAGTCATATGGTACTATCCTTCTCTGTCTGACTTATTTCACTCAGCATAATAATCTCTAAGTCCATCCATATCGTTGCAAATGGAAAGATTTCATTTTTTAAATGGCTGAGTAATATTCCGTCGTTTATATGATTCACAATTTATCTACATCAGGATTCTTGATTTAATTACATCTGCAAAGACCTCTTTTCCTTAGCAGATATCATCTGCAGGGATTGGGACTTGACATTTTTGGGTGGCCATTATTCAGCATACTATACTTGTTATCCTGTCTACCTGTAGTACTCTTTTCTTTCAGTTTCTTCCTCCTCTTTAATACTTCAGGGTGTTATGAGCCAGAAATCACAGATGAAGACTGAATATATATGAGAAATATTTTTTTGTCACTGGAATGACCTAACATCCTAAAGTTGTAACACCTGTATGTGAATCTATACCATCATAACTTTAAAAACATAAAAACTCTTCTCCTTCATAGCTCTGTCCCTAACACAGTGTTGATGTCACCAAATTACATCTTTATACATTGTATGTCCAAAAACATAGACTAATATTTTTTTTTTACTGCATTAGTCTCTTAAATCAAATAAAAAAAACAAAAGTGCAGCTACAAACCAAAGTCATAATAGTACCAGCTTTTTTTTTTTTAAATTTTATTTATTTTTATTTATTTTCCTAAGTGAGGCAATCTTTGGTTGACCTCACAGATTGTGAGGACCTTGTCAGCTTACAATTCTTTATTTTTTTTATTTTTTACGTCTACAGCACCTGGTCTTCCTAAATGGTCTCCCATTCAAGTACTAACCAGGCTTGACCCTGCTTAGCTTCCGAGATCAGACGGGATTGGGTTTGTTCAAGGTGGCATGGCTGTAAATTGTAGATCCTTTTTTAAAATTTTTTCTTTATTCTGGGGGTTGACAGGAAGTAAACTGATCCTCTTGCTTTTGTTTTCCAATGTAGTAAAGTTGAGTTAGTTCTGAGGAAGGGGAATCAGGCCAGGGTTAGCACAGCAGCTGGAAGCCTGTTCGTACCCTTTCCTTCTTCTGATTGGCTACTTACTCTTAAATATAATTGGCAACTTTACATGAATTTTTATTTCTCTCTCTTCAAATCTTTTGCTATATAATCATAAGCTAAGTGTCTAGGATTTTGAGACTAATCAGAGCTTGGTACATTTAAAGCTTCCTGGAGAGATAAGATCTAAAAGAAGGAAAGGTAAAGAAGGAAGGGACTCTGAACATAGGCAATGACAAATTTTGCGATTCAAAAAAAGTGAGTGCATGTTATACTTCTGTTATTAGAGTAGGGGGCAGAAGAAACAGAAGATAAACATAATGGGATCAAGTGAAAGGGGTGCATTTACCAGATACGGTAAGGAGTTCGATGCAGTTTCGCAGGACTTAAAAGTTTAGCTTTGAAGTCAAACAGCTTGAGTTTGGATTTTGACCCTGTGGATAACTAGTTTTGTTACTTTGGCAAGATGTTTAGTCTCCGTAAGGTTCAGAATATAATATGCTCATGTTAGCAATAGTATATATTATACTATTCTATCAAATGGATAGAAATACATATACTTGCTAAGGCACTTTTTATGTTATTCAGTCCCTCTGTATGCTCTTCACCATTACTATCATTCTCAGTATTATTATTTAATCCAAAGACGACTGAGAGCAATTACATTTGGCTGACTAGGAGGAGCACTCATGATAAAATCTCCAGGTATTACAATGTATTATATAGCAAGTATTCAATAAGCATTTAACGAGTGAATAAAAGTGGTAATGTATAGACCACTTAGGAAAAGTTTTGTTAAGAATGCATCTATTATATGATATACAGTGTTTAAAAAACATGCACAAGATGTTGTGTTAAGCAACATAGCAGCAAAATTAAACAGATTCATATTCACTTTCTGTCTTATCCATTGCCTTAGAAGAGTGATGAACTAGGATTTGAATGTGGCTAATGATAATCATTGATGGCGACTTATTTTCCATGCTCGCTAGTTAAAAAGTTAAAGCATTGTCCTAAAAAGTAAGAAAAAGTAAAAATGATGCTGTATCACTCTACCCAGTATTTTCGGTAAAGAAAACTTTGACTTAAAGAACAATTTGAGAATTTCTTCACATCTTTTAAATGAAAATGAGTATTCAGGTCTTATGGGCTTCACATTTCTCAGTCAGCCTGAATGAACAAAAAGTGTCTTCTTTTAAACTCCAAGACTCAAAAATCACTGGGAAGGGCTTCTCTTGTTCTTTGATTTTAAGCATACCATATAGGGGAGATGAAGGAAACAGCCTCAGAAGCTGAATGAAATGCGTTGTGGCACTTAGTGTTATAATGCCAATATCATTTCCTCAATTGTTACGCTAGGAATCTTTAGCTTGAAGGCTGACACATATGATGACAATGGCTTTTCAACTCTCTCCAAAATATGCTCAGTCTTCCTGTTTTTAGAGCTCTATGACTCTCTCTACCAGCGGGTAATTTTGCAGGCTTCTACTTAGGGAACACAATTCATAGACAGTATTAGACTCTATGACTGCAATAAAAAGCTCATTGAATAAACACAAGGTTACCTGACACATATTAGAGTCTGACCTTTTTTTTTTTTTTTTTCCCCAAACTCTAAACTGAATGTGATTCTTTGAGCCCTATATCTTCTCTTTTCAACCCCAGGGATTTGAAGTATTATTTATATCAGGTAGCAGAAGATGTCTGTTTAAAGATGTCTGTTTAATTTTTTCCCCTAAAGAGAATTGAGTTTGAACAGCCCAAATTTCCTAGAAGCTCAAAAGGAATCCCCATATAAAATTGATTTAAAACCATAATAACTTTCATAATGAAAAGATTATACTGGATCTGGGATACTGCAATGAGCATTACAGTATATACAAGCCTGGCCTTCTATGCCTGAGTTTTAATGTATAATACAAGCCTGGCCTTCTATGCCTGAGTTTTTTCAAGCTCCTTTCAAATTCCTCTGGACTGCTTTCTCTTTCTTTCATTCTCATTCTCTCTCTTTCTCTCTCTCTCCTGTCGAAACTTTTTATTCTTTTATCCTACTGTCTTGGCTTGTCTTGGCTTTTCCTTATACAGATCTTATAACAGCTAATGCTAGATAACACATTGCATTTATCAACAATATAATATGAGCATTATCATATTACTGACTCTGATGGGATGCTGTATCTATCCATTCATAGCACAGTACTTGTTCTTGGACTCTCATTACTTGGTATTATATATTTTGAATCCAGGTGGCTAAAGATCACTATTATTTTACCTGCATGTAGAAACATAGTTCTTTTTTAAAAATACAAATATTGCCATACAAATAATATATATAATTCTCACCTGAATTTGACTTCTAAGAAGGTAAATAAAAGTAATAAATAAATCCACCATACAAGAATAGGACTTTCTTTCATTCTCATTCTCTCTCTTTCTCTCTCTCTCCTGTCGAAACTTTTTATTCTTTTATCCTACTGTCTTGGCTTGTCTTGGCTTTTCCTTATACAGATCTTACAACAGCTAATGCTAGATAACACATTGCATTTATCAACAATATAATATGAGCATTATCATATTACTGACTCTGATGGGATGCTGTATCTATCCATTCATAGCACAGTACTTGTTCTTGGACTCTCATTACTTGGTATTATATATTTTGAATTCAGGTGGCTAAAGATCACTATTATTTTACCTGCATGTAGAAACATAGTTCTTTTTTAAAAATACAAATATTGCCATAC
This sequence comes from Pteropus vampyrus, assembly GCF_000151845.1. Classification (NCBI taxonomy): domain Eukaryota; kingdom Metazoa; phylum Chordata; class Mammalia; order Chiroptera; family Pteropodidae; genus Pteropus; species Pteropus vampyrus. The sequence goes on along the minus strand of NW_011888845.1, from coordinate 4,151,824 downwards.
AAATAATATATATAATTCTCACCTGAATTTGACTTCTAAGAAGGTAAATAAAAGTAATAAATAAATCCACCATACAAGAATAGGATAGAGGTATAAAATATCATATTGGATTGTAACTCCCAGGTTTTGAAATCAGTCTCCACTAACTTTGTGATCACAGTTAAGTACCTCAAACTTTCTGTGCCCTGGTTCTCTCAGCTGAGAGAATGGGGATAATAAAGATAATAATAATCAATATTTTTCAGTGATAATTAAAGTGAAAAACTTAGAACTGTTTGGTACATAGTAAATATTCAGGACATAATAACTATTACTATAACTAGAAATAATATAACTGCCTGCTGATGGGATACAGCTCTACTAATAGAGGTATCCTAAAAGAATAGTCATACCTAGCTGACTTAGCATGATTTTTAGTTCATGCAATGCCTCAGGTACTATGCTCTGCACTAACAATGAAAAGAAGAATGGCATGGTTTTTGACATAAAGATATGATCGCTACTAGAAGAGGAAGGACATACAAAAAGAAATTTCTATGTGAGATTGGTAGAGCTTTTACCATTATCTGGATTTTCAGGAAAAGTTTTATAACGTGTTACTTAAAATGAGTAATGAGAATGAAAGTTGGGCAAGTAAAAGAAGTTGAGGTGACCTTTCCAGGAACTGAGAGACATGACTAAAAATAAACAGTAGAAGAAAAATAGTATGTAAATAACTGTATATAGTTAAATAATTTTGGAGCAGAAATAAGAAATGTTCACAGAGAAAGAACTAAGCACCAGGTTGCAGGAACATGGACTTTTCTGCTAAAGAACTTGGCTCTACTCCCTTTATAGAAATTTAGCTGAACTTTTTATAGTGTAGCAAAATAGTAATTAGCATATTCTGAAAAAGATTTGGTAAGATATGAACAAAAGTCGTGGAACTAGGAATAGAGTGAAAAAAGTAAAATATTCAGGAAACATTTCTGTCAGATAATATTAGGTGTGATTATTTGGTAAAAGGATACATGATATCATGGGTATCCTTAATTTTTCTGGTTTGTATTATTGGATATTTATACCATGGACAAAGATATATAATATGCTATGAATAATAAATTAAGAAAATTATAAATTCTGAGCTCATCAGATTGATCTATGAAAAAGACATTTGTGTATATATTCCTCAAATTCAAGGAGATAGGGTCTGGAGATACATTTGAAAATCTTTCATAGTTAAAATAATTTAAATACAAAGGATTGACAAGATAAATATGGAGAGAAAAAGCAGTGGGTCAGGATCAAAAATGGAGGACCACAAAGCTCCACAGAAGATTTCATCTCACAAAAGATGAGAATAGATGGTTGAAAGGCAAAAGGTGAACTTGCTGAATGAAGATAAAACAATAGTTAGTTTAAAGTAGAAATAAACATTGTCAGATATATCAAAGGATTCTAGTAACATAAGAAAGTTAAAATTAACCATTATATTTGTAATTGGAAGGGAATTCATAGGATTAAACAAGTAGTATTAGCAGCTGATGAAAGGAGAAAACATGCCCTGGGTTGATACCTGCGAGTGGCAGGAAAGGGTGAGGTCATAATATAAAAATTAACTTTTTATGAAACAACTAAAAATGAGAAGTAAAGAATAAAGAATTTTGACAGAGAGGGGAATAAGAAAGACTTGACCATGTTTATTGATGGAAAAGTAAAGATCATGAGAAAGAGGTACTGTAGAGGAGTTGACTGATGGAATAAGTTCTTAGAGAATCAGGAAATAAGATTTCCCATGGATAGAAAGAAAAACATCTTGTTCTATGAGATTGGAGAAAATAATATATGTATATATAGTATGATCGGTAGATTGAATGCAAAGAGGTGGAAAAACAATGAAAAATCAAAGAATGGGTGTAGGGTGTAGATCAGATAACAGGGTGCCAAGGAGAAAAGAATAAACATATAGGAAGATGTGGCTCAGAATAAAAAATTAGAATTTAACACAGCAGAATGGATTTAGAGGGAAACATACACACACACCACAAACAGAAATAAAAGTCAACAATATGTCTGTTAAACAGGTATTTGTTTAATGTTGGGGAAATTTTAGGAGCAATGAAAAGACCATAAGATTTAGTAAAACTGCAATATGTAAGCTTTGCACAAAATCACATTCAGAGATGACTCCCTAATATTGTCACCAACATCATAGTGACCAGAAAGCCAGCAGGATCAGGGAACAGTGAAGTAGAAAGTCGAGTGAGTGTTCCACTATTATTTGAGGTTAAAGACTACAATGACTATTCAACAATTTTTCAAACAAATTAGAAGTATAAACCATTGACCATAATGACCTTACCACTTTTTCAACACCCATCACTCACCTCATATCACTTCCCCTTACTCATCTCACAGTTGAGTGCTTATCATTATAACGTCTTTCTTGCAGTCATCCTTAATCCCTTTGTCCTTTCTATCATTTTTATTTTTATTACATTGGAATATCACAAGCACGGCAAAAACCCATTTTCTACCTAATCTATGCCTAAACTTTAAAACTGAATCTGTCTGATAAAAACAGTCAATATTGCCAAATGGTTTAACTTTACATTTATGACGACAACCTCAAGTGAGTTCTCAGATACGCTTTATTATTAAACTATATACTCAAAATTTACTTTCTGGTTCTCAGAAAATACTATTTCATACTTTTCCCTCTCTTCTCATATAATTGTGAGATAAAATCTATAGCAGAAATTTCCACATGCTCTCACTACTGCTTTTACAAAAAACACATGAATCTGGACACCCATACTTTGCCTTCCCTCCAGTAACAATGAAAATCCTGTCTGTGTTCCTATGACCAGCCCTTCCACTTGAATACTGGATCCACTTGTCTTTTAATGGGCTTTGCCCTTGGAGTCATCCACTTTCCCCTGCCTCACTGATGTGTTCTCTCTTCACTAGACTATCCCTAGCCGTATATAAACGTGTTCATATACCTCCCATATTAAAAATAATAATACTAATGAATTAAAAATTATCCTTATCTTCTGTAACTACTTTTTTTCTCTCTGCTTAAAGTAAAACTTCTCATGAGGGTGTTCTATATTCTGTATCCATTTCCTCTCCTCCTGTTTTCCCCAGAGCCCACTTCAATCGGTTTTTGCTCCCAACTTCCTACTAGAACCTTTCTTTTAAAGGGATTCTCCATGTAGCAAAGCAAGATGAACTCTCAAAACAACATCTGAGTCAATCACTCTTCGCTCTTGATACCCTTTTCTCTCTACTCTGCCAGGAGACCACTTTTTAACAATTTTCTTCTTCCTTCACTTTTCTTTGCTGATTCTACATACTCTTACCGTCTTTTGAGTAAATTTTCTAAATCTAAAATTCAGCTACAATTTCTCCCTATAAGAAAAACTCTTATTTTGTTCTTATATTTTGTGTAATTCTAACTAGAACACTATGTGATAAGTGATATTATTATTCTCTTTTATAGACAGAGAAAATGAATCACAGGGAAGTTACACAGATAATAAGTGCCAGAGCTAGGATTTGAACTCCAAGACTAGCTGTAATTAAAATTACTGTTAACTAGCTTACTGTCTGCTTCCTCAGGTAATCGGATCTTACCCCTGTAACTTTAAATATCATTATGTATTTATACTTTCCATATTAATGTTACTATTTGGGAGCAATTTGAACTTTGGTGTCACCCCGGTGGCATGGAGGGGATAATGACGCAAAAGTGTAATTAGCATTTTTCTTCGGTTCTTCTCCACAGACACAGTAAAGAATCACAGCAAGATTTAGAAAAGATTTATTAAAAGTATATTTTAGAAAGACAGAGCATGCCCCAAGGGAGGAACAGGTTTTAGGCAAAAAGAGCTGTAATCCCCGCAGAAGTGGGAAGGTCTGTCTTATATTTGGGCCATGACGGGTGGTTAGAAAGGCCTTCCTGGGTGATTAGTACATAAGGTCATTTTGATTTACACTTGGCTGTTATATAACTCTTTGCTTAGTGTGCATGTGCTTACCCAGAATTCAGTCTATTATAATTAGATTCATGAACTTCCAGGCATAAACATTGTATTATAATGACAGTATAATGAGGCTGAGGTTGTGGGCAGATTAGGGTAGTACCTTCTGTGCATGTGTCTGTGGCCGGATTAAACCAGCTATAGATTATCGCCCTCCTGTTCTTTGTCTCTGGAGATGCAGGAGGGATTCTCTAATTACCAATAGGGTGTTCTTTGGGAGGTCTCTAGGTTGGGCCTCCATTCCTTTATTCCCTTGTCACTCATGTCTGACTAGCTACCTAACATTAATAACTCCAATCTCTACCTCATCAGTGAACTGCTTTTCAACATGCCCACCCAAATGTCAAATAGATATTACGAAATCAATATCCTCAGTATATAAACAGAATAACAGTCCATGTCTTTGTCTGTTTAAGCTGCTATAACAAAATACCATAGAGTAGGTAGTTTATAAACAAATGCAATTTATTTCTCACTGTTATGAAGACCGGAAATCCAAGACCAGTGTGCCAGCATGGGTTCTGGTGAAGGCCCTCTACCAGGTTATATATTGCTGACTTCTCATTGTGTCCTCACATGGTGGAAGGGACAAGTAAACTCTTGGGGAACTCTTTTATAAAGGCAGTAATTCCATTTATGAGGGCTCTATCCTCATGACTTAAGCATATACAAAATACTCAGCTCCTAATATCATCATCTTGGTCCTTTGAATTTCAAATATAAATTATGGAGACACACATAATCAGACTATAATAGCTCCCCAAAGATGTCTACATTCTAATCCACAGAACCTATGAATATTATCTTACATGGCCAAAAGGATTCTGCAGATGTGGTTTAAGATAAGGATCTTAATTTAAAGAGATTATCCTGGATTATCTAGGGGGACCCAATGTAAATATTAAGGTTCTTTATAAGAGGGAGTCAGAGGGGTCAAAGTCAGAGATGGAAATGTGATGAAGCAGAGGTCAGAGTGATGCCATTGCTAGAAGAAACCATGAGCTAGGGAATGCAGGTGAGCTCTGGAAGCTAGAAACAGCAAAGAAAAGATTTTCCTCTAATCTACAGAAGAATGCAGCCTTTCAGAAACCTTTATTTTAGAACATGTGGCCTCCATAACTATAATATAATACATTTTCATTGTTTTAAGCCACTAAAATTGTGATAATTCGTCACAGCATCAACAGGAATCTAATACATCGAGAATAGATTCAGCACAATCAATCTCTTCCTTCTACAATTTTCCACATTTTAATAAGTTTAATCACATACAATCTAATTGTAATTGAGGAGTCACAATAGAGAGTCACCCTGAGGAAGACTAGAGAATCCCATCACTAACAGCTTACTCTTCCTGAGAAATTCATACAATAATAATCCACAAAAAAATATCAGGTTTGTCCCAAAGAATCAAAGGAGATCTTCAATGGGAAACTAATTACACTGAACACAGACACCTGAGAAATGTCATTATATGGACTTGGTTTTAGAAATAAACTCCAGTAAAAGCTTTGTTCTATTAGAGGCAGAAAAGATGACCTAAGAAAAGCAAACAGGCTTTGTGATAAGGGGAACAGTCTGTGGAAACAAAGCAGTGACTCAGTTTGCACTAGGAAGTGGCTATAAAATTTGATCCAAAATAACTTGTTGGATACTCCCTTGAAGAGTGATAAAAGAACCAGAAAATCCAGGGCAGATATCTACCTGTTCACAATGGGCTAAGTATAACTTTGTAAAAACACTTATTTACACATTGTCTTAGCCTGTTCAGGCTGTTATAACAAAGTACCATAAACTAAGTATCTTAAATATATTTCTCACGGTTCTGGAGGATAGAAGTCCAAGATTAGGGTTCAAGCATGATCGAGCTCTAGTGAGAACCCTTTTCTAGGTTGCAGACTTATTGTATCCCATATGGTGGAGAGCAGTGAGACAAAGTAACCTCTTTTATGACTCTTAGTGGGACATTAATTCCACTCACTGTCTCTGTGACCTCATCTAATCTTAATTCCATCCCAAAGACCCCACCTGCTAATAACATCACATCAAGGGGCTTCGACATATGAATTTTGGGAAAACACAAACATTCAGTCCATAACACATGTCAAAATAAAACAAGAAAAGTTTAAGTCATTTCAAGAGGGAAGCCAAAGAGAAATAAGGCCACTTCAAACCTGTGAAGATAAACACTCGCCAAAAAACTTCCTGGGCCTCGTACAGGAGATGCTTAGTTATGACAGAAACTGTTTAGAGAAAGGTGAATTATGTATCATAGAGAGTTTGATTTCATAGAAATATAAACTCCTACCCCAAAGCAAGCATGACTAGAAATTCTGAAGCCTTCACGGGAATAGTAAAATTTAAACAAACTTTTATTGTTATTTTGTTTTCAGTATGACTAGCATGTTTTCTGAATATAAAATATTTGATAACAAAAACAAAAACTTTCCTTATTCTGTAAAAACCACTTAAATGAAGCATTTAGTAACATAAATAAAGACTAAAGACTCAATGTCTCACTGTTTCACTTGTTTTTTTGTTTGTTTTTCTTGCGGTGAGTGTTATTTAGTGTCGAGGAAGTTAAGAAGTTTTTATTTTGTTTTTGTGGTCTGGTGTCATTTTCTATTGCACTTAGACAAAGTATTTTCTCTAAAGGTACTTTGTATGTGTGCATGTGTCTGGGGGTGGGGGCCCCTTGCTTATTTTATTGCTGGCACTGCTGTTCTTCAGCTTATTGTTTTAGGGGTTTTGTTTTTCTCTTGGTAATTATGATGACATTATTAACTGCGTTACTAAAATATAAACAAGATAGAGCTGAAGAAATTGGATACTGCAGATGGAATATCTGAAAGTACAGAGTTTGCCAAATAATTAAGAATATCTGTCAAGCAAGTTACACCTGTTATTACTTCCAGGAGAAGAGTCCCACTCCACCAGTAGCAGCAGCCAATCCACTGCATGGTTCAGAGTCACCAAGAAAGATAATGACTCACACAGGTGCTTGATGGAACAATGCTTTATTCATGTAGAGAAGAAGCAGAGAAAGATCAGCTTTTAGAGTGGTCACTGGTCCCTTATGGCCTGTAAGTCTTTTCCCCCAGCCCACACTGGGTCATGATCCACATGTCTTTCTCTCATGCTGTAGGTAAAGGACTTTGTTCCTTCTACTGTGAGAATGAGTATAACAGTAGGGTTGGCCAGTTGTCATACCATACATGTACTAAAGGAAGACAAAGGAGCATACATTGATTGAGTCTGAAAGGTAAAGATATTCCTACAAAAAGTGATATGCCCAGTATAGGCTGTGTAGGCTCCCTATCTCTTGGTAAGGAAGTGTTTTAGGCCCAAGACCCATTTTTACATAGTCAACTGAGAATTTAAAGATGGCACACACATCGCCTCTTTTCTCAATAGTCTTCATGTAAGTAGCCTTGTTTGACATGGTCAGTGTTGGTGTCTGCATGTTGAAACATCAGTGTGTGTGTTGTGTGTGTGTGTGTGTGTGTATGAGAAAGAGAAAGAGAGACTGAAAATGAGTTCTTGTTTCTAGGTTGTTTTTTCTCAGTCTTCAGAAATCAAGATTTAGAAGTTTATATAAAATCTGATAAAAATAACCTAATTTATCTTAGAAAAGTAAGTTATTGCTTGCAAAGATAAGGAGTAGGTGTGTGGTTGGGATAGTAAATGACTGCTATTATAAATCAGGAAAAAAGTTATTAGAATGTTCACAATGAAATGTATATATGTATAATGTGAAAATTAATAAATAGAAACCTTATTTAAAATGGAGTCTGGAGACTAGGAAACAAAATTCTCATTCACACGTCATTCAGCACACACTAGTGACCTCAATAGGAAGAGGTAGTACCTTGTATCTCCAACAGGAAGTGATACTACTTTACTGCCCCAGCAGGTTAAAAAAAAAAAAAAAAAAATTCCTCCTTGCCCCGTTACAGCTCAGCCACTGGCAGACTGCCATAACTCAGCCAGTGAAACATCACTATACTTCAAATTTTCATTTCCTCCAATAGACTCTTTATTTACAATAGCCCTCCAAGTCCATAAGAAAAGTGCAACAGAAAATGATACTAGACCACAAAAACAAAACAAAACCTCCTTCTTGACACTTTGTTTCTCTGGACTTTTGTATGGCTCACCACTAGACCACATGTCCAGAACTGCAATTCTTTGTTTTTCCTGAATAAACTCATTTTGCTGGAGAAATATATGGCTATTATTTGTTTAAAGTCAACATTATTTGGTGGCCTGCATGAGAATCCAGAGAAGATCCCCATCAGCTCTGTGGCTGATGGGTAAATAGAGGTGGTATTCACAGAACCCATAAACTCACTTCTCCTGAGTTTGGGGGTAAGTCTTTCTCCTGATTCTGAGCTTCTGCTCTCTTTATATTTGTATGTTCTCCAGGTTCTATTTAGGATTGGATTTAAGACTTCTTCTTTTTCTGGTTAAGGCTTTGTTTTCTCCTGAAATACTCAGCTGGCACTTCGGCCTGACTCTTGCAATCAGGCTGTTCCATTGGAATTGTGATATTTGGTCTTTGGTCCTGCGTTTTGAAATCAAACTGTTCCTAGTGAAACTGGTCCGGTATTTGGCCTGCAGGCTGTTTATGTTTTTGCTCTTCAGCAAAAGCCTCTGGGAAATGGGATCCCAGTTATCTAAATACTTTCGGGGTGCCTCCTTGCTCAGGAATTCTGGAAAATTTATGTTTGGAAACCATTGCCCCTCCTCATGAGCATTTCTAACTTAAAGGACCAATTTGACCAAAAATAATTTAGAACACAAATGATCATTACAGGAAACTTTTGAATTCCCCAAACGCATTTTATTTGAAACCAAATTGGACAATCACAGCCCTGAAATTGTCAAAATCAAATGGAAAGCTTATTGCAATTGGTATTTTGAGGCTTCCAAGCATTATCACAAATATAAAATTGCCTCTTTGCAAAATAAAAATTTAAGATTAATTGAGGCAAACAAAATGAAAGAAAGATAAAATATCTCTGGAAGCCTCACACTCCTCTCCCCTGGCTTTTCTGTCTCAAACTCTGCTGCCAGAGCCATCACCCTCCTCCTAAAAACCTCTCCCCACACCTTCCTCCTCTGAACCTATCAGAACCTGTCCTTTCAAAATTAAATCTTCTGAGGGTCAAAAGCCTAAATCCCTAATTTCTTATATTCCCTGTACTAAAGCTGAATTGTGATTCATAGTTAAAGATTTTACCAAAGTAACTGAGGATCCTCCACATATTTGCTGAAGAACTTCTTATAAGCATTCGAACTTATAAAGCTGGCGTTTCTGACTTATATTATCTAGTTCTCATGTTTGTAGGTGAAGGCTAGACTCAGCACTAGATGAAAACTGAGGACTAGGAAAATCCTGAAAGACTTCTAACATACAACTGAGAGACCAACACCCATGACTTGTTATATAATCAGGCTCGAGCAATTGCTAAGTGACTTCATCGGGAAATTCCGAGGGCTTTCCCAAAGCCTGTTGATTGGAACAAAATTTAAGCTGATTCCCGAAGTCTGAATGAGCCTGTTTATAACTATCATAATTGATTTCAGATTGTTTTTAAAGAAAATTCTGGTCTTCTTTCAGATGTAGCTTTAACTCTGTATTAGTGGGCTGAACCAAGATCTTTCTCTTTCAGATAAAACAGCCAGGATGGGGTAGGAGATCATGTCCACTCAGATTTGGTCAGTTTAGCAAATCAGTTTGCTCATACCCTACATAAGTCACCTGAAAGAAAAAAAGCTACAATTCTTAAATTTTCAACTCTGGCAAATGAGAGTACATATGCGAAACCAACACCATCTAAATTCTGCTATTATTGCAAACAGCTAAGACATTGGAAAAGAGATTGTCATGTACTTAAGCACTTCAGGTGCCTTCAGCCTTCTAACCAGCACCTTCCAATGTCTTCCTAATTCCCAATGGCAGGGCTCCAATGAACTACAGGGGCTCTTCTCAATCCTACCTCTTAATAAACTGGGAGAAACCAATCTCTGGGTAAGGACTGAATCTCTCTGTCTTTATTGACACTGGAGCCATACTCTCAATACTTAACCCCACTA